>NC_053492.1:22010441-22207941 GCF_905171775.1 Rana temporaria
ACAAAAATTTCAAAATAAAAATGTACCTTTAAAAAAAAAAAGGACTCTTGTGTAAAGTAGAGGAGGAGGGGCCAAGGACTCTGATGTAAAAAGAGGGGGCTAGGAACTGTTATGTGAAGGGGGAGGGGACTAAGGACAGAAGGGTCACTAAGGACTCATGTGAAAGGAGGGGGGGCTGAGGACTCCCTTGCAAAAGGAAGGGGGCTGGGGCTCTGATGTGAAGGGTGTCCTCATTTTGAACTGGGATGCCTTGAGATTTAACATACTTCCATGACCCACTTCCATGATGCCAAATATACTGTGCTGCCCAGTGCACTCTGCAGTCTATGTGACCTGGTCAGACACGCCCCCTCTCTTCCTCTGGAACACTTGCAGTGAGGGGTGTGGCTATTACTCAACTATGCCAGCACAGAGCACTGGAGTGGGAGTGCAGAAAGCAATCTGAAGGCATTTCCAAATGAAAATTAGTTACAGGATTTTTTCAGATGAAAAGAGGTGTGAGACTTTTGATTGAAAAAAGACAAAAACAAAAATTCAGAATTTTAAATGACTTTATTTACAATAACAGAATAATTAAACATTGAACAAGCCAATATTATAACAGCACAAAGCAGTATTTTTGCAGCCCCATGCCCCACTTCCCCCGCCAGGAGAACCCGCGTCTTATACATCTCCAAATTTGACGCAGGTCCGCCCGGCTGGGAAAAAAGGGGTCACCAAACTAAATTAAAGTTTTTTTTCTTTAGCGACACGCCACAGGCATCTGAATTCAGATGATTATCATAGGGCACCTTACATTCTCGTCTCTTTTGTTTAATGCATTGTTACATTTTTTATTTTTTGTGTTTTTTGTTTTTTTTTTTGTTTTGTTTTTAATTTTCTAAAGAAGTGACTGTTCCTTAAAATATATTTTTGTATTTTATTCTCCAGAGCAAACCTTAAAAAAAAAGGATTCGTTAAATCGCCAAACAGCTCGTTGGAAAGTATTCAATTTTAAATTCCATCTTACAGTACATTCTTTCCTTAACTCCTACAAAGTCTAAGTAGAGAAAATAGAAGCAAAAACTGAATTTTATTTTTATTTTTTTGCTATGCAGTTTTCCTTAAGAAATTAAAAGCAAGATCAGTTAGCTTTTTTTGTTTTTTACAATAAATTATTTCATCCATTACAATAAGCCAGCAGTTATCTCAAACAAAATATAAAACATTTTTTTTTTTAGGGGAACAAATCTTTTATTTAGCAGAAAACAGTTTCACTTTCTTTTTTTTTTTTTTTTCATTAGGTTGGGGAAAATATGAAAAATCCCGATGTATCAGTTTTTTTTTTCATTTTTCTTAAGAAAGAATCACAATATAAAACTTATTGTCATACTTTTTTTTTTACATTACAAAAAAAGCAGCTGGCTAAGGAATCTTGATCCAAAATGTAATAATAAATTGTATATAGCAATTTACCGAAATGCTAAAAGATATGGGCCTTTGTGGTTTGTTTGTTTCTTTTACAATTTTTTTTATTTGAATTTTTTTTTTAATTATCATTTAGTAGTAGGACTTAGAAACAAGGCCCTTTGCAGGGATTTAAATAAAAAAAAAAGAAGAAGAAGAAGTGTGTTGACATGCTGGTTATTTTTTACAAGTTCTAGAAGTCAGGTTTTGGATAAAGTAAAAAGGCGCCCACCGTGTGAGAAGGGAGAAAAATTAAAAAGTTGTATCTGTAGCTTTATATACAGCAAATCTGCAGCAGCAAATATAACAAAGTCACTTACTTTTAAAAGAAGTCAGAGGCACTGCCTTTTGTAGAGTATATATATATATATATATACACACAAACCAAACACATCATTGTTAATTATTCTAAAAATGTACTTGTGGTTTTAAAAATAATCTTTTTTTTAAACAATATGTGCTTGAAGTGTTTTTTAAATGACATCTTTTATTAAGTCCTAAAACTTGGTTTAATAATTATTTAAATCTGAGTTGATCTGATATTTTCTATTTAAAAATAATGACTTGTTTCCGTAAATTAAAATTATTTTTAAAACATTTTTTTTTTTTTTTAATTGACATTTACATGATTGTTTGGTTTCTCAAAACTTTCTTTTTTATTTTAATGTTGAAGCAGAAATGTTACTAAAATCTTTAGAACTTTAGTGCTTTTCTAATTCATTATTTATTAGAGCAAATCAAATATATATTTTTTTTAAATAATCATATATTTCTGTAAACTAAAATCATTTTTAAAAAAAGTTTTAAAAATTTGTATCTGGTCATAATGAGTCACGGTTGTGTGGTTCCTCAAAACCTTTCATTTTTATTTTAATGTCGAAGCAGAAGAGTTCCTAAGCTCTTTAGTACTTTAGTGCTTTTCTAATTCATTATTTATTAGAGAAAATAAAATATTTTGTATTTAAAAATAATGACATATTTATTTTCTTGATTTCTTGATTAAAATCATTAAAAAAAAAGGCCAATTATAGCTGGTCATAATGAGTCACGGTTGTGTGGTTCCTCAAAACCTCAAATTTTTATTTTAATGTCGAAGCAGGTAACGTTCCTCAGCAGTTTAGTGCTTTTCTACATATTTCTGTAAATTAAAATCATTAAAAAAAAAGGCCAATTATAGCTGGTCATAATGAGTCACGGTTGTGTGGTTCCTCAAAACCTCTAATTTTTTATTTAATGTCGAAGCAGAAGAGTTCCTAAAACTCTTAAAGTTGAGGTTCACCCGGAAATGTTAATTTTTAACATTAGATTGAGGCTCATTTTGTCAAGGGGATTCGGGTAGATTTTTTAAAATCAAAGCCGTACTTACCGTTTTAGAGATGCATCTTCTCCGCCGCTTCCGGGGATGGGCTGCGGGACTGGGCGTTCCTACTTGATTGACAGGCTTCCGACGGTCGCATCTATCGCGTCACGATTTTCCGAAAGTAGCCGAACGTCGGTGCGCAGGCGCCGCATAGTGCCGACCCGACGTTCGGCTTCTTTCGGCTACTCGTGACGCGATAGATGCGACCGTCGGAAGCCTGTCGGAAGCCTGTCAATCAAGTAGGAACCCCCAGTCCCGAAGACCCATACCCGGAAGCGGCGGAGAAGATGCATCTCTAAAACGGTAAGTACTGCTTCGATTTTAAAAAAACACCCGATTCCCCTTGACAAAATGAGCATCAATCTAAGGTTAACATTTTTTTTCGGGTGAACTCCCGCTTTAAGTATGAGTAAATGCTTCAACTATATTATTTTAATACAAATTTAAAATTGAATAGAAATACAAACTCTTCAACTGTATTTATTTTTTTAATTCAAGTTAGAGAACGTGTGAAAAAAAAAAGAAATTAATAGGTGCAGTTTGCAGTTTCTAACACCAGAAACCTAACCAGACCCTTCTTTGCCCATGTGAGCCAATTCATGCAAATCTATAGTGTGAGTTTAAAATGAAGTCCAAAAACTTGCTTTTCTAATTCATTATTCATTACAGCAATTTATTACTTGAAAACAATGTCATATTTCTGTAACGAGTTTAGAATAATAATAAAAAAAAAAATTTAATTGACAATTAATTGTAATTAATTTTGATTAAACGCGTAGACGTTTAGAATTAAAAAAATAAAAAAATAATAAGAAATAAAAGGCAGTGCCTGTGACCTCCAAAAACACAGAGTAAAAACAATGCTTACAAAAAGTACAATACAATTCCTTTATACTTTCCCCGACATCTAACTAATAAAAAAAAAAGAAAAAAAATACTGGTGTAGATAAAGATTTCCTTCCATGTACAAAAATGAAAAAAAAGAAAGAAAATAAAGGCCCTGTTCTTAAGACAGAAAGAAAAAAAAAAAAAAAACATTTATACAGATTCCTGATGCATGGTACCACTATGGGGTACAGGCAGTAGGAATATCCTGAGTATAGATTACATTGTTATGGACTTAGTAATGGCGAGTCTGGAGGGTATAAAATGTCCTAGCAGCAGGTTAAAGCAATTACTCGTCTTAGGCTACACAAACTGATAGCCATTTGCAGGATTTTATAATACAAACCACTCTGTTACATATTACATCAGAAGCACACCAGGGCCGGATTTTCTAGAAGAAGGTGACCTTGGAAGGTCTTGATGGCCTTTTTTTTTTTTGGACGAGGCTCCATTTGCTTCGTAGTAGACCCCTCACTTTACTGTACACGTTATACAGCAAAGGAAGAGCGTCAATCATTTTTTTTTTCAGTTATAAAGGGGGGTATTGTAGATTTTAAAGTGTGAATAGTCTATTCCTATTCTTGTATTTTTTTTATTCCTACAGCAGTCCAAAGAGATTATAGCGATGGAGAGTTAAGTGTGACTTGCAGTGGTTGTGATCTCCTTGTAGACAACTTGGCGCCAGTCACACCTAACCCCCCTTTTGTCTTCTAAATATGTCAAGGTGAAAATCACAGTAAAACCTTTACAACTTGAAAAAAAAAAAAAAAAATACAATCCAAAGTGTCTACGCTTCCATAATGTCATTTGCTACAAAGCTTTGGTTCTCTTCAGTCAAGTCTTGACCAGATGAAGAAAGTCACCCTCTAAGAGTCCATCCGGAGTATCATTTCCAGGTATGGCTAATCTCTGGATGCCTACCATGGCGGTAATGCATTAAAAATACCCCAGTTCCGGTGCGCAGACAGGCCCTTTAGCACTAATGAAGCATTGAGGAGCCCTCAAAGTTTGGTGCCGTCACAGCACCGGTTGAGTCACGGTTAGGCCTGGATATAAGACACCATGGGACTTGAATCCGACCCTGCTTCCTGGTGGGTATATATGACCATAAATACATCAAGATATTGATACACATGTGAACTGAACCTTCTTTTCTACAATAGCCTTCCCTCCTCAGAGTGGTCGAATGAGATTTAAGTGGATCTCTGTTGGTTTTGGAGCGATAACTTTATTATACAAAAGCAAAGAAGTCTCAAAGATGGCATGAAGGGAGCCTAGGTCTTACTATGGAAGAGGGCAAAACACTTTCTTTGAATGAGAATGAAGGGCCAGAAATAAACCGATGAAGACAAGGCATGCTCAATTCTGGGCCGTTGTTTTCAGATATTCATCTTTAAGTCAGCCATAGACGGTTTGAATTTCGACCCGTTCAGCAGGCACTGACCTAGATTCGAACCATGTATGGCCAGGCTGAATATACCCAAGTTGATCCCATGGTTGCAGGAAAGGAAATCACTCCATTTATGGCTGGCTTTAGTCAAAAAGAGAAATCTGTTCCTGAACGAGAAACAATGATATCTTCCTATTTTGTCCTCTTAGGTAGATGGAAGGATTGAGCATAGGCAAGACAGCCTTCGTACTCCAAAATGGAAGGGTTGCTATAGCTGACTGGTTTTTGAAGGTTCAAGCTATGGGGCTTAATTCCTTCATCTTAGGTTACAAAGAAAAAGAGCTGCTGCTCCAGGTGTATAATGAGAACCTGAGGTGGAATGTCTCATAGAGTGCCAGCCCTGGCCCGCCTCCGTGGCAGACTTGTAAGAAAAGAAATGGCAGCACATCCAGGAATTCCGATTGCCTTTTATTGTTCAAAGTGATGACACCAACAAGAGGTCGCTTAGATGCGTTTCACACATACATCGTGTGCTTAATCATTATCATTAATGATTAAGCACAAGATGTATGTGTGAAACGCGTCTACGTGACCTCGTGTTGGTGTATTTGGTGTTATCACTTTGAACAATAAAAGGCAATCGGAATTCCTGGATATGCTGCCATTTCTTTTTTTTACAAACTACATATTAGGTTACTGAGCCAAAATCATTATGCAATGAACCAGTTCTGGGTCCTGGGTGTTTGCAGAAATGGTATTTTTTGCAATCCAGATAAAAATTATTGGTCTCAGTACTGGGTGATAGAATGTGTTTCAAGGGGTTCAAAGGGACCCTACTTCATCAAAGCTACAACAAACTACAAAGCCCTTAATGAGGGACCTCTTGGACCATCATAAAACATGTCGGCTCTTAGGCTCCTTTCACAAGAAGGGTCCGATTAGGTCCCCTTGTCAGTCTTTCAGGTTGACCCGATTGGACCCTCCATTTAGCAGTATGGACGGGTAGCTGCCTCAAATCTGAGGTAGGGGGATCCGTCCATTTCTGTCTAGGTGGATCAGATTGGATGGCAGTAGGGTGTAAACGGACAGCGGAGTCCATTTGCACCCGGCCTCCCATAGAGCGGGCTCAGTCCATGTCCGCTCTGCATAAACTGAGCAGACACGAACCTGTCATCTACCCGCTCTACTCTGATCAACAGGAGATCAGCGGACAGATCCCCTGCTGATTGTAGCAGAGTCTGCCCTCTGTGAAAGGGGCCTTACTGTGACCAATAACATTTAGCTGGGCTACAAATATAGCCTAATGCCGCGTACACATGATTGGAAATTCCAACAAGAAAACCGTGGATTTTTTCCGATGGAATTTTGGCTCAAATTTGTGTTGCATAAACACGGTCAGACAAAATTCTAAACGTCAAGAACGCAGTGATGTACAACACTACAACCAGCCGAGAAAAATGAACTTTAATGATTACGAGCATGCGTCAAATTGATTCAGAGCATGCATGTTTTTTTGTGCTTCGGAATTGCATACAGACGATCAGAATTTCCGACAACAACTTTTCTTGTCAGTAAAATTGAGAACCAGCTCTCAAATTTTTGTTGTCGGAAATTCAGATGGAGCCTACACACGGTCGGAATTTCCGAACAAAAGCTCACATCAAACTTTTCTCGTCGGGATTTCCAATCGTTTGTATGTGGCATTACACTCTTTACCAGTGATGGCAAACCTTGGCACCCCAGATGTTTTGGAACTAAATTTCCCATGATGCTTATCCACTCTGCATTGTAGTTGAGCATCATGGGAAATGTAGTTCCAAAACATCTAGGGGTGCCAAGGTTTGCCATCACTGCTCTATACCTTCTACAAATCCTGAAGGCCTAACATTGGCCCTTGTGCCCTACAGAGCTACCCACTACCCAACTGGGACACCAACATGTACCAGGGTTCAACGCTCCACCACCTCATTTCTCTATTGAGTCACCAGGCAACTGCAGCTCCCATTTTGACAGATTGCTCTTAACCAAGACATCAATATGTATTTTTTTTGGTTGCCATTTTAGCTGTGAATTATTATGTGATTCCTCAAACAGTAAACATGCCTTGGAATCAGGTCAGGACTTATTCTCAGACACTCCAAAACCAGAAAAGACCACAAGCATCCCTTACCATTTTACATTTTTTCCCCCTCCTTTCGACTGAACACCGAAACAGAACGAAACAAACCAAAGATATGAGGAAAAGATGGATGAAAGGCATGATGTAGGTTACGAAAGATGGTCATTCCCCATTAAAGAAGAGATGCTGTGTAGGTTTCACAGTCATATTCTCACCGTAGGCTTTGGCCTAACCTCCGCCTTGCTGTAGTTGACTTTGCAGAGGTAATGCGGCAAAGATCGTTGTTACACAGGTTACTTGTCTGTTCATTATCTGAGTAATAGCATATATAACAAGGAGGTGAATAGGGGGTTTTACAGCACTTTTGAGGCTGTCCTTGGTCAATCTCACTGACCTCCTGAATACAACTGATGGCAAGAAAAGCAAAAAAAAATTCACTTTCGATTTTTAACTTCATAATTTTGCAAAATTTTGTGTGGTTTCAAGAAATTTTGTCAAACCTCAGGAAAAAGATAGCGGGCTGCCACATTTGCTGCTCCAGCAGCAAAGAGGGCTTAAAAAACAGGCCCTAAAAAGGTGCGCAAAGCAGGCCTCTCACTTAGAAAAGACATGATTGTACATACAAGCCAGTAGTAGCTCTACAAATGCACTTCAGCTGCAACAACGATGCGCTTTACCTCGGTATAGTATATATACTTCTCTCTCTCTTTCTCTCGTTCCTCCCCCACAATCCCCGCCACCCGTAAGTTACCCAGAACCCTTCACTCTCCTCTCCTTTTCGGGTTCCACATCAGTGACAGAACCAGCTGAAACTGACATTCTGCGACATTCTCTCCAGGCGCGCAAAAACGCCTGTTTTTTTTCCTTTCAGTGTCATCACAGCGACTGTTTACAAAAATAAGTATCATCTGTCATTTGGCTCGAAAGGGGACCGTCGGTCCGATTGTCCAGCCCTGCAGCTCTCTCCAAACGTCCAATGCTGATCAAGCGCTCTTCAAAAGAGGGCAAGGGGGCTAATGGGGATAGAAAAAAAAAAAACTGTGGCAAAACAGATTTTCCTCCGCTCTCCTCGTTTTATTTTACACTTCGCAAAAGCGTCTTTGCCTGGCAGTTTTTCCGACCCCCAAAAAAAAGAAGGATGGCTGCAGTTTGAGATATCAAAGATCTCTGCAAAAATATAGAACATATATATGTTGCATATATATATTTCTATAGCTTGTCTGTGTTACGGGTTGCATCTCCCTTGCTTTAACAAGGTCTGATCAAAACTGTCATTCAGTGAGCAGTTGTTGCAAGAGGCTCTTCTGTTGAGCCTGGGGGGTGGTGGGCCCAGGTGTGGTCTTCTGAGAGGCCATGGATCCTTGTTGGTTCATGTATGGGTCCCCACCCACGAGGTTCACTGTACACTGGACATCGGCAAACACTTGTACTTGCTGGACCTGCTGGTGGGAAACAAAGGTTTAGATTAAGAGAACTGGCTTCCTCTCACCCAAAGAACAACATTTGAATACAATATTAACATACAAAACCATCAACAACTCTGTTCCAAGCTACATCACCAATGAAGTCTCAAAGTATCACCCAAAATGCCAACTCCACTCCCCCCCCCAAAAAACAACCTGCTCTCTTGCTTCCTTGTTATCGCCTCCCATGCTCACCCCCAGGTCTTCTCCAGAAACTCTCCTATCCTTTTGAACTCCTTACCCCAACCTGTCCAGTCATCTACTCTGTCTACCTTTAGGCAATCTCTGAAAATGCATCACTTCAGGAAAACAAAACCAAAGAAATTCCCGGCTGAACCTACCAACCAGCCTGCAAAGCAACTGAATTGCCCTCTCCAACAGTATGCATTAAAAACAGGGGTTTAGATTGCACAAATTTGCAAATACATTTTGAGAGCCTCCACAGTGGAAGCACATGCATTAAAATGGATAGGCAGGGGAGCCTGGAGGGAACCCCCCCCCCCCTTGAAAGCACAGGGGCACACTGGACCCCCAGCATATAATGGCAGCAAAGGTGTCCAGTGTGTTACGCATGTATTTGCAAATGTGTACAAACGAAACCCCTGTTTTTAAACGCATACTGTAATGCCGCTTACACACGGTCTGAAATTCCCCCAGAAAAAGTCAGATGTGAGCTTTTGTTCGGAAATTCTGACAGTGTGTATGCTCCATCGGACTTTTGCTGTCAGAATTTCCGCCAGTAAAAGATTCAGAGCTGGTTCTCAAATTTTCAGACGGAAAAAATTCTGATCGGAAATTCCAATAGTCTGTAGCAACTCTGACGCACAAAATTCCAACGCATGCTCAGAAACAATTTGACGCATGCTTGGAAGCATTGAACTTCATTTTTTTGCCTCGTCGTAGTGTTGTACGTTCTTGACAGTCTAAAGTTCAGAGAACTTTAGTGTGACCGTGTGTATGCAAGCCAAACTCCAGTGGAATTCCGTCGGAAAAAACATCCAAGGTTTTTCCGACTAAATTTCCGCTCTTGTGTACGGGGTATTAGACAGGAGGCTGGTCAGAAAGTTGAGCTGGGAATTTCTTTTGTTTTGTTTTGCATGTGTTACCCTTCCATGTGCTCCTTGCTGCCAAGGCCGATTATAGGTGAGGGCAGTGGCCATTTGTTTCATCTCATTAGTAAAGTCTAGCATGCCTCCACCCATCATGGTCCTGGTCAACCAGCTTTCTTAAGTGATTGTACAGGGCTGGTGATCCATCATCCCTAAGTTATTTTACAAGACTAAGCTATTGGACAAGAAGTCTGGTGAGCCATCCTTCCTAAGTTATGGTACAAGACTAGTGACCCATCCATACTAAGTTATTGGACAAGAAGACTAGTGATCCATCCATACTAAGCTATTAAACAAGAAGACTGGTGACCAATTCTTCCTAAGTTATGGTACAAGACTAGTGACCCATCCATACTAAGTTATTGGATAAGAAGACTAGTGATCCATCCATACTAAGCTATTAAACAAGAAGACTGGTGACCCATTCTTCCTAAGTTATGGTACAAGACTAGTGACCCATCCAAACTAAGCTATTGGACAAGAAGACTGGTGACCCATTCTTCCTAATTATTGTAAAAGACTAGTGACTCATTCTTAGTAATATATTGTACAAGACTAGTGACTCATCCCTACTAAATTATTGTACAAGATGTTGTATTAAATTATTTTATAAAATTTAATTATTACATTTAATTAGTGTACCCATCCTACCAAAGTTATCGTGCAAAACCGCTGATACAGCCTTACTTAGTTATTGTACAAGACGACTAGTGACCCATCCTTTATAAAAAATTAATCTGGTGACCCAATCTTCCTAAGATATCTTACTAAGTTATTGTACAAGATTGGTGACCCATCATCTCCAACTTATCGTATAAGACCGATGACCCAATCCTCACACAGTTATTTTACAAGAATAGTGACCCATCCTTACTAAGTTACAGTATTTTACAAGAAGACTGGTGGCCCATCCTTCCTAAGTTATTGTACAATATTAGAGTTGAGCGGACACCTGGATGTTCGGGTTCGGGTCCGAACCCGAACTTTAAAAAAAAAAGTTCGGGTTCGGGTTCCTCTTCCAGGAAAGACCATGGGCTTACCCAGTGACGTAGCAGAGGGTACGTCAGAGGGGGCGGGGTCACGTGAAGAGTGGCCCTGCCTCCTCTATATAAGTAATGTCACAGCTCCAGCGCGTCATTCCGCTGGGCTGTGTCCGGCGATGAGGAGGTCGGGGATGCTGCTGCGCTGGATGGATGGATCTTCTCAGCGCTGGAGCGGAGATCACCCGACGCAGGATCTTCTCATCGCTGGAGATCACCCGCAGCCGTCAGGATCAGGACAATGCAGGAAGCCGGGAACGAGTGGATTTATCACCGCTGGAGGTTTTTTTTTTTTTTTTAATAAAGGACTTTATTCTATGGTGTCAGTGTGTTTTTTTTTTTACAATACTTTACACTTCCTTTGTGAAATGGAAGGGGTACAGTGTACCCCATTACCATTTCACACAGGGGGGGGTCAGGATCTGGGGGTCCCCTTTGTTAAAGGGGTCTTCCAGATTCTGATAAACCTCCCGCCCACATACCCCTACAACCACCGGGCAAGGGTTGTGGGGATGAGACCCTTGTCCCCATCAACATGGGGACATCCTCTCCATGTTGAGGGCATGTGGCCTGGTATGGTTCAGGAGAGGGGGGGGGCCGCACTCTGTCCCCCCTCTTTTCTGCGGCCGGCCAGGTCAACGTGCTCGGATAACGGGTCTGGTTATGGATATTTAGGGGGAACCGCACGTCATTTTTTTTTTAAATTGACGGCGGGGTTCCCCTTAATATTCATACCAGACCTAAAGGGTCTGGTTATTGAATTTGCGGGGACCTCCGCGCATTTTTTTTTTCCCGAACTCCGATCCCGGACCCAAACTTTTTTCAATTATTCGGGTTCGGGTCCGGGAAAAACACAAAGTCCGTACCGAACCCGAACTTTACAGTTCGGGTTCGCTCAACCCTATACAAGATGGATCACCCATCCTTCCTAAGTTATCATGCAAGACTGGTGATCTAGCCTTACTAAGTTATTGTACAAGACGACAACACTATAGGCTCTTCCTTCCTAAGTAATTATGTAGACTGGGGACCCATGCTTCCTAAGTTTTTGTACAAGACTGATGACCCATCCTTTATAAGTTATTGTACAAGACTGAACCTTTATTTTCTCCAATAAAGAAATATATGGAGGGTATAATTGTTGATCTCTTCTTCTTCTTGAAACTCAAGTTTCCTGGCCACAATGCTGATGGTTTCCAAACTTTGAGTCACTGCCCCAGAACAAGTAAGGAGATAACAAGTTTTAAGTTTCCTCAGGGCTTTCATTTGTTGCATGCTTGAAAGAGGACACAGACGAGCAGCCACCCTTTTCAGAAGCAGGTTGGCAATGGATTGCTATGTACTTTAATGAGAACATGTTGCCATTCAGTGCAAATTGACAGGATCAAGGTTCTCTTGATAGCCCCCTCCCTTGCCCTCTATCTGCTAATGCTCATCTTACCCATGTATTCCCCACTGTTTCATTCATACTGGAAAGCTGTGTAAGCTCCATGTCAGAGCTCCCCTATACTCAGAAAGCCTGTGTATTTTCAAGGGGTACCAACAGATAAACAGAATGCTGTGGTAGCATGACAATGGTAAGTATCAGTGGATATGGGCTAGCAAGAGGACCTGTCACTTTGCCTTGTAGAGACAGACGGAATGAAAGGAGGTTGTGAACCTTAAAGGGATGCTGGGGGGCTTTTCTCAAGTTAAAGGAAGAAAAGGTGAATTGGCAGAACCTCTCAGGCCCCGTACACACGACCGGATCAATCTGCTGAAACTGGTCCGCCGGACCAGTTCCAGCGGACAGATCCGGTCGTGTGTAAGCCCGAGCGGACAATTGTCCCGCGGATCGGACAGTTTCCAGCGGAAAAAAATTTCTTAGCATGCTAAGAAATCTATCTGCTGGGAACCAGTCCGTCGGATGTGTTCGGTCGTCTGTACAGACTCACCGGACACATCCGACCGACCACTATCCCTCGCATGCGTCGTACTGATTCGACGCATGCGTGCAAGCTTTGAACTTCCAGGGCCGCGTCATCGTCGTCGCGACGGCGCGGCCACGCCCCGCGTATTGTTTACGCGCGGATTTCTGTCTGATGGTGTGTACAACCATCAGATAGAAATCCGGCAGCG
This sequence comes from Rana temporaria, assembly GCF_905171775.1. Lineage (NCBI taxonomy): Eukaryota > Metazoa > Chordata > Amphibia > Anura > Ranidae > Rana > Rana temporaria. The sequence continues at coordinate 22,023,372 of NC_053492.1, forward strand.
GACGCAGCGGATCTGTCCGCTGAAAACGGTCCGGCGGACCGTTTTCAGCAGATAGATCCAATGGTGTGTACGGGTCCTAAGAATTTCAGCTCTTGGGGGACAGCAGAAGAAAGAAAAAAAATACTTGCAATGTTCCGTGGTTTTCCTGGGTATATACTGCTGCAAAGGTGTGTTAAATGCTCACTTATCCTTTACAATGCATACCTGTCCTGTATCTGGATCCGTCTTTAGCAGGTCTGTTGAGTACATTCCGCTTGTTCTAAGAGATGGATCATTCACCTGCTGTAATAAAGATGGCAAAAGAGGTCTTTAAGCAATTAGGACCACTAAATGGGACAGTTTGTGTTGGTTACATGGGAAGGGGCATGATGGTACTTTTAAGTTTCCCAATTTACTGGTGGAAGTTTGGCCTTTGATCAAACTTAGCTCAGAGTTCCCAGTATGGCCAAAAGATTACCTAACCTTAACACAGGGGTGGTCTGACAACTCATGGGGCCCCCGGGCAATAGAAGATTATGGGGCCCCTGGGCTTACAGATGGCCACCACGCCAGGAGGCAGTGCAGAGGCGGGGCAGCTAAAATCTCAGGATTTTCACATCAAAAGCATGTCGGTTTCGGACATATCAAGTAAGGATATAAAAAAAAAACACAGATTTTTACATACTGTCCCTGGTTTTATTGAGTCTGGCAAGCTTGATGGGGCCCCCTAGTGGCCCGAGAGTGCAAATGGTCAGTCCGCCCCTGCCTTAACAGCTACTAAAGGATCGAAAGTATGTAGGCATCCCTCCAATTGATCAAGTGCAGGTGTTTCCAGTTATGTTACAGTATACAAAGACATTTTAGTCCTCTTAACAACAGTTTGGGGAAGATTTGTTTCTGTTCTAGCATAACTGTGCCCCTGTGTACAAAGCCAGTTCCATAAAGACATGGTCTGACCAGTTTGGTATGGAGGAACTCAGGTGTCCACAGAGCTCTGATCTCAACCCTGGTGACCCAAGTTATTGTACAAGGCTGGTCACCCATCCTTCCTAAATGATTATACAAGACTGAAGACCAACCTATTGTACAAGGCTGACTCTTTATTCCTTAGTGATTATACAAGACTAGTGACTCTTCCTTCCAAAAATGTTGTACAGGATGGGAGACCTATCCTTTCTAAGTTATTGTACAAGACTAGTCATCTAACCATCCTAAGTGATTGTACAAGACTGGTGACCCATCCGTCCTAAGTTATTGTATAAGACTAGTGACCAATCCTTGCTAAGTGATTACACGACACTGGTTTCCCATTCTTCCTAAGTTAATATACAAGGCTGGCTATCCAATCCATCCTTCCTAAGCTATTGTATATGACTGGTGGTGATCAATCATTCCTAAGGTATTGTACAAGACTAGTGACCCATCCTTACTAGGTTATTGTACAAGATGGATCATCCATCTTTCCCAAGTTATCGTGCAAGGCTAGTGACCCATCCTTACTAAGTTATTGGACAAGAAGACTAGTGACCCATCCATCATAATTGATTGGGTCACCAGTGGTGACCCATTCTCCTTACGTTATTGTACAAGACTAGTAACCAATCCTTACTGCATTATTGTACAAGGAGACTGGTGACCCAAGTTTAGTACGTTATTGTACAACACTGGTGAACCACCTTTCCCAATTTATTGTACAAGGCTGGTGACCCAGCCCTACTAAATTATTGTACAAGCCATCTTTCCTAAGTTATCATGCAAGACTAGTGATCCATACTTACTAAGTTATTGTACAAGATGACTGGTGAGACATCCTTTATAAGTGATCATACAACACTGGTGACCCAATCATCCTAAGTTATTGTAAAAGACTAGTGACCCATCCTTACTGAGTTATTGTACAAGAAGAGAAGTAGCCCATTCTTTATAAGTAATAACAACACTGGTGTCCAGTGTTGGCCACCAGGTAATTGTACAAGAATGGCGATTTATCCTTCATACATTATTGAATACAACTGATGACCCATCCTTCCTAAGTTATTGTACATGACTGGTGTGCTAAGCTTGTATGCACAACTGACTGTACAAGACCTGGGGACCATCCAAACTTTCCTAGAAGAATGAGGACTGTTATAACCACAAGGGATTGGTGGGGGGAGGGTCACATTTGTTTTGGAATGGGATATCCATTGGTCAGGTGTCCACAAACCTTTGCCTATATGGCCCTTGCCTAACTTATACCCTTAAGTGGTACATAATCATTTCCAATTTCAGCATATAAGTACAGGAAATATATATATATATACAGTATATATATATATATATATATATATATATATACACACACATACACATACATACACACAGTATATGTATATATATCAAAAAATCTATGGAGGCCCTAGGCACATGAGTATCAATGTAAACCCAGCAGAGCCCTCTAGCGTCTGGGTGACATACCTGTTCCGTACACATGCTGTTCATGCTCTGCATGGGAAGGGAGCCCATCTGCATCTGACCCGTCATCTGGTTCACATTCTGCACCCCATTGTTGGCTCCGCCCATGGACACGGTGATGCTCATGTTATTGTACATTCCCTGCTGGCCTTGAGCCGGCTGGTTCTGTCCCGTCTGGCCAAAAACGCTGTGTATGTAAAAAAGAAGTATCTTTAAGTTACACCACCAAAAAAAGTCTGCTTTTGGATAAACTCCACCAAGCCATACATGAAAAAACAGTGCAATTACAGTAAGGTTACCGGTAGTTTCAGTTTGTTACTGGAGCCTGACTTTCTCTGACTTCATGGCTAAGCCCTGCTAAAATCCATTTAAATATTAAGTGAGTGTGCCTTAGATGCCAGCAGTTGGTGGAGCTTAACCATCAAGACGAGTAAGGTTGCACTTATTACCGTATAACAACTATAATACCAGCTCCACCCACTACAGAAAACTACAGGAAGGGGCAGAGACAGGACCAGTCACCCTGCACAAGGAGAGAGAGCTTCAGTGATTGGTCTTTATTACAGGACACTTGGTGCCTGGCTCTCACCTGGAGTTTCCCAGCGCGCTTTGCTGCCAGTTCTTCAGGTCAGGCGACTGATACCCCGGCGTGGATGGCGTCTGCTGGAGCATGGGGCTCTGAGATGGCGTGATGCGAGGGGACATCAGAGGGCTGGTGGGGCTGAGAGATGGAGCAAACGTGGGATCCCCTTGCTGGTTGATTCCTGCGGGGTGACAACAGACAGACTGTCATTTCGCTGCAACAATTTCAACTCGTCTTCCAGCCATCTGTGCAAGAAATAGGCAGTTCACTACAATAGAAAGTTTAACAATAAAAATCAACACTCTGGGGAAATACATTTCATTTTCCCACAATAGGATACAGTACAAATTACTTTTTTACTTTTCCCACAGTGCCTTTGGGAAGAATTTCAGCTGCTTGACACTCGTGTTGTGCTTTTCAAACTCAAATCTACATTTCTCTGCAAGTATAGCAGTTACTTGGTTCAGCCAATGCTGTGTCCTGGGACAACGGCATCAACTTTATTTAAGTTACTGAGCATGCAGAGGTGAGGGTTGGGTACAACCTAAGTGGAAAAGATAGCTGGTCCTGCATATTTAGAGTATGGGTCTGGGTGAGACCAACTCAGAAAGTGGGTGTTCCAACAGAAAAATGGGTGGACGAATAGCGGGTCATGAGCAGGTGAACAGTGTCCAGGGATCTGCAACCATAATGTTGGTGAGTATGTAAATGCTGCTTAAAGTATTTCAAAAGCAGGTCAGAAGGACAGCAAGTGCAGTCCTGAAGGAGGCCAACTGCAGATCAGAAGGAAGTCAACTACAGATCAGAAGAAGGTCAACTGCAGGTCTGAAGGAGGCCAACTGGGGATCAGAAAGGGGTCAGCCAGCTGAAGATTAAAAGGCAATCAACTGCAGATCCAAAGAGGCCAACTGGAGATCAGAAGGAGGTCAACTGCAGGTCTGAAGGAGGCCAATTGGGGATCAGAAAGGGGTCAGTCAGCTGAAGATTAAAAGGCAATCAACTGCAGATCCAAAGAGGCCAACTGGAGATCAGAAGGAGGTCAACTGCAGATCTGAAGGAGGTCAACTGCAGATCTGAAGGAGGTCAACTGCAGATCTGAAGGAGGTCAACTTGAAACCAGATGAAGGTTAACTGCACATCAGATGAAGGTTAACTGCACATCAGAAGAATGTCAACTGCAGATCAGAAGGAGGTCAACTGCAGATCAGAAGGAGGTCAACTGCAGATCAGAAGGAGGTCAACTGCAGATCAGAAGGAGGTCAACTGCAGATCAGAAGGAGGTCAACTGCACATCAGAAGAATGTCAACTGCACATCAGAAGAATGTCAACTGCAGATCAGAAGGAGGTCAACTGCAGATCAGAAGGAGGTCAACTGCAGATCAGAAAGAGGTCAACTGCAGATCAGAAAGAGGTCAACTGCAGATCAGAAAGAGGTCAACTGCAGATCAGAAGGAGGTCCACTGCAGATCAGAAGGAGGTCCACTGCAGATCAGAATGAGGTCCACTGCAGATCAGAAAGAGGTCAACTGCAGATCAGAAGGAGGTCCACTGCAGATCAGAAGGAGGTCCACTGCAGATCAGAAGGAGGTCCACTGTAGATCAGAAGGAGGTCCACTGCAGATCAGAAGGAGGTCCACTACAGATCAGAAGGAGGTCCACTGCAGATCAGAAGGAGGTCCACTACAGATCAGAAGGAGGCCAGCTGCAGATCTGAAGGAGGCCAGCTGCAGATCTGAAGGAGGCCAGCTGGATATCAGAAGAAGGTCAAATGGGGATTAGAAGGAGGTCAAATGGGGATCAGAAAGGGGTCAGCCAGCTGAAGATTATAAGGCGATCAACTGAAGATCCAAAGAGGCCAAATGGACATCAGAAGGAGGTCAACTGCAGATCTGAAGGAGGTCAACTTGAAACCGGATGAAGGTTAACTGCACATCAGAAGAATGTCAACTGCAGATCAGGAGGAGGTCAACTGCAGATCAAAAGGAGGACAGGTGAAGATAAAAGGTCAACCACAGGTCAAATGGTCAATTTCCATCTGGAGTGGTCTTTGTTCCTATTCACAGTCATTACTTAGTAACTGGTGGTTAAGATATTTAGCATTTAGCGTAATAAACAGGACATGCATGAATAATTTGCAAGTCTACAAAATAAGAGACCTTAAAATCCTTTTCATTTTTATTGTCCAATTTGTTTGCATTCTCAATTCTAGGAGGTGAAACCATATTGGGGTCCCCTAATTTTAACTTTTCATCTTGAACCTGTTATAACACTTTACTGTATCTCTTTATTAGTATTAATATAATATATATATATATATATATATATATATATATATATATATATATATATATTATTTTAATGTAATTTAATTGTTTATTATTATTATTATTATTTAAAAATATATATTTTTTTAATCTCTTCTTCAGCTTGTGTCTATTTCTTTTCTATTACTTTCTGTATCCATAAATATTCTGGCCTCCTTAGTATCTCTTCCTAGCTACATCTTTTTTCTATCCCCCCCTAACAGATTTCACCTGTCTTCACAGCTTCATCAGGACTTTAAGGTGCTCCTGACTGTGCCCCTGGTGCAATTCAACATACAAAATGTAATAATAATGGCCTTTGTAGACAATGATGATTAACAACTACTTGCACCCGGATTTGTCCTATGTCTTACCTTTTGGATAGGACTCATTGTTATGCCGAGAGAGGACACAATTAAAATGTTGGTAGGAGGGAAGTGTTCTTTTAATGAGGTTAAGGTTTAGTAATAGTATTGTGCTCATACCTGCTGTTGAGTACTGAAAGACATTCTGCTGCATCTGTGTATTGATCCCATTGCCAAACTGCCCTCCGACGTTTCCCATCATGCCTCTGTTCACCATACCGCCTCTGCCCGCCCCTGTGCGGTTGGGCAGCGTTGCCTCGGGGGTCGTGGCCATAGGCGAGAAAGGGCTGGTGGATGGGGGAGGGTTGACGGGGTTTGTACCATAACTGTGGGGGTAAGGGAACTGCTGAGGAGGGCCTTGTGGCAGCCTGGAAGCCACCATGTTGACAGGCAGACCTCCCTGTTGGGGAAGGTTGTTGTTGAAGTTCTGCTGCCTCATTAGCATGGCTCTCTGCTGCATGAGTTGCTGCTGTCGGTGCTGCTGGCTGTACAGTTCTCGCTGGCGCTGGGCCAGCATCTGAGCATTCAATGGGGGCTGTGAATACCAAAATGGACAAGATTATACATGCATGTTTGCCTGCCATAACTACCAACCATTTCCCTCTGACATAATCCTATAATAGGAGGCTGGCGGAACGCTGTAAATAATTCAAATGCTGACAACCTTAATTGATCCAAACAAAGCGCCTCCATCTAGGACCTCTCTGAATATGAATTTCACCCACAACATGGGCTTACCTGTAGAGTTACCACTAGAATTAAGCCCAGGTTGTAAGTGAAACGTGTTATGGGAGGGGCTCCTAGATAGAATGCTCTGTTCACTTTGTCCTATTCCATAAAGACTGTGAGCATTTGAATCCTTCACCGAGTGCCGCCGGCTCTCTTCCTATCTGGATTTGTGTGGCTTTTTGGGTAGAGGATGAACCCTTGCTGGCTTCTAGCACCCTGACATTCCAAAGGTGACCCAATTTCGGGCTTGAGTGAAACACAATCTACGTCTTTACCATATTACCTTCCTGTGCTTCTGGCTGTGGGCAGCTTATCACCAATAATGCAAAATACTGTGAATTAATTAACTGATAACCACCACCCTCTCTAAAGGCAGAAGGGAAACACTGCCTACCTCTAACCAATCTTATTTAATATAACAAGTACACCTGCAATATTAACCCACTGCAACCAATCAGAAATCAAAGACATTTCTTGGATCTTTTGTGTTACCTGAGAAGTGATGGCTTGTTGCATGGCTGGCCTCATCCCCATCTGCACCGCGTTCCCAACACCGAACTGGCTAAGGATGGCCTGCCGGTTCTGGTGCAGAATCTGCAATGTTATCCATTAAAACAAGAACACATCAGCATGTATTGCACTCAGAGCTGTCAATACAGGATACATCTGCAGAAAAAAAAGGCCTTCTCTGAGTATAACTGGGCCACATACATGATATATGTGACATATTACCTGTTGCTGACCCTGTAACCTCTGCTGGAGCTGTAGTCGGAGTTGATTGGATGCTGTTCCAGGACGAGCCATGGCCTGTCGGGGTTGCATGTTCATGACGTTGGGATAGGGCCCTCTCTGTTGTGGGGGTGGCACCTGGACTGGTACAGGCCCATACGTATTCTTCTGTCTGACCATGTTGGAGAAGTGCCCGGCGAGGCCCGGGTTGGGTGAGGCAGCTTGGTAAGCTTGATGATAGAGACCCTGCTTCTGGTCCATCAATACCTGGGCCACAGGAGCCTGCTGTTGGAATCTGTCAGTGACCACATCCAGACCACCTCCCTGGGGGAGAAAATTATAAGAGAAACATATATCAGTGTAAGTTTATAAATCCCTGGTAGTCACAACCACTAGACCTCTACATTTTAGAAATGCCATAGACTCATAATTTCTACACAATCCTGGTATTTAATGCCCCTTTAAGACCCTCCTACTGTTTGTGAAATTTGACTGACCACGTCCATTATTTGATGTGATTATGAGGGTGTGTCTGGGTGGAGAGGTTTTGGGGGGTCATGGTTGAGTTCCAGCACCTATTGTTTGAGAAAAAAAGCCCTGACTAAAACTAAATCGAAATTTGACATCAAAATGAACACTGCTGGTCACCAATGTAAAGGGCATTTTACCCACTGGCCACCAATGTAAGGAAAATTCTTCCCACTGACCACCAATGTAATGGGGAATTTTTTCCACTGGCCACTAATGTAAGGGCAATTTTTCCCACCGGCCACCAACGTAATGGGAATTTTTCCCACTGGCCACCAATGTAAGTGGCATTTTACCCACTGATCACCAATATAAGGGGCATTTTACCCACTGGTCACCAATGTAAGGGACATTTTACTTACTAACCACCAATGAATTGGTTTTAGCAGGGGTTCTTCGAGACCTGAAAATTATTTTGAGGGTTCCTCTGGGGTAAAAAGGTTGTTGAAAGGCTGCCATAAACTATTATTATTAGACAGCTGGGCTCAAAAATCACATTCAGTAGGCCAGTACAAAAACAACTAATTATGTGCAATTTGTGGCTACCCATAAAAATCAATCACATTTCACTTTTTCTGAAGTTGGCGTTCATACAATTTTTATTATGTAGTTCTAAGTTACTGCACTTTGGCTATCCTTATTGGTCTTTGTTAGAGATGATTCCAAAATTTGGAGTTTGGTTTCAACCAAATTTAGTGTTATTTTTGACAGTTTCCCAAATGGCGCAGGTTGCCTTTAATTTGCTTTTGCTGTTGAATGAGAACCCTTAGATCAGCCTTTCTTAACCTTTTCAACACAGTGTAACCTATTAAGTAACTTTCCAGTCCCAGGGCACCCCTGCTAAAAAGTACTACTACATCTACAAGTCATGATACATTAGTGTGATGGTCAGTGGGAAGAATACTCCTTACACTTGTGGTCGATGGGAAGAATTACCCCCTTACAGATAGCTAAGAAGATCAATGGTGTCAGTGGGAGGCAGAAGTTGCTTATTGCTCAAGGAACCCCTAGCAACCTCTGGAAGAACCCTAGTTTAGAAACTCTGCCTTAGCTAGACTATCAGGGTCACCAAGTTCCACCAAGTCCTTCACCAACCACAGCCAAAAGGCCAAATTGTGCCCTTTTTGTGCCCCTTTTCTGATGAAGTACTTAAAACAGCTGCCTCATCTGCCCCCCTCAGCTGGCCCTGGTACTACCCTACTGTCTTGGTATCCTCCCAATTTTCAGACAGAGGTCACCTTAAGTCTTTGTACTGCTTTGCCAAATAGGCAAGGTACTGTAGCTGAGCAGTTACCTGTACAATTTAATATTAGAAAATGTCTTGGAGCACTGTAATGCTGCGTACACACGGTCAGAATATCCGACAACAAATGTTCGATGTGAGCTTGTTGTCGGAAAATCCGACCATGTGTACGCTCCATCGGACATTTGCTGTCGAAATTTCCGACAACAAAAATTTGAGAGCTGGTTCTCAAATTTCCCGACAACAAAAGTTCTTGTCGGAAATTCCGACCGTGTGTACACAATTCAACTCACAAAAATTCTACGCATGTTTAGAATCAATTCAACGCATGTGCTCGGAATCAAGTCGATGAATGCTCGGAATCTTTGAACTTAATTTTTCTCGGCTCATTGTAGTGTTGTACGTCCCCGCGTTCTTGACGTTTGCAATTTCCAACAACATTTGTGTGACCGTGTGTATGCAAGACAAGTTTGAGCCAACACCTGTCGGAAAAAAATCCACGGTTTTGTTGTCGGAATGTCCGATTGTCTGTACACGGCATAAGGGCTAAAGGTCTTCAGATGAGTGGTTGACAGCTAAGCCTCGACCATAGTTCAGGTACAACCCCTTCACACTATGCCAAAGTAGCAAACCCAGATGCCACTCCATGCTTTCTTGATACTTATGCCCTGTACACACGAGCGGAATTGGAAAAAAGTTGAATGTTTTTTCCGACAGAATTCCGCTCAAGCTTGGCTTGCATGCACACAAATTATTTCCGTCGGAAAATTTGAGAACCTGCTCTCAAACTTTTGCTGGCGGAAATTACAACAGCTAAATACTGATGGAGCCTACACGCGGTCGAAATTTCTGATGAAAAGCTCACATCAGACTTTTGCTGGCGGAAATTCCACTCGTGTGTATGGGGCATAAGGGTCACATCTCCTTCACTTCCACTTGGTACGGAATGTCCGATCATGTGTACGCGGCATTAGTGATACTTTCATTCTTTCTTTTGCTGCCTTGTGCACAGACTGTAGACTTTTGTATGCACTTTTCTGTGGACATTTGCATGTTCCAGTAGCAACATTACTGCTTTGACTGCAGTAGAACTGAAGAGCACACGGGGAAGGGTGGCAACCCCACAGCTGAAATGGGTAAGTGTTTTCACCATAGGAAGTTAAGTACCCTGCTGGCATGATCATTAGGTACTTAATTGAATGCAGGAAAGAATAGCATTATTGACATTACAGGAACATATGCAATAACATATTTGGTTGGGGAGTTTTGGTTGATGGTATCCACATAAAAGACATCCTAATGTTTAGTGTGACTTTACTGGTTAACTATCTGTAGGTGCTCTTCGGTTGTGTCTTGTCAGCTGACATAACAATTACTGCATGCTCGGCTGCACTGGCCTCCAAAGCTGAAGGTCTATCCCTACCACAGGCCCATCTCCAGGCCGGAGAAGCCCTCCATACCTGCACTAGCTTGTCGATCCCGAGGGCCCGGTCTAGCTCGGCCAGTTCTGTCTCGTCTTTGCCGCTGAGGAAGGACACGAGCTGTTCCAGCAGGATCTTCTCGTCATTCTGTCCTTCCATGGTGGTGGGAGGACACAGAAAATCATCAATCCTAGAGAGGAAGACAAAACAGAAGAGATAAGAGGAGCTGGAGGCACAGCCAGCCATGGCAGAGGGCAGCAGAACCCAATAAATGACATGAAATAAAGAGAAGTGGCCTGGTTTCACACATACATTGTCTATATTCATTATATTGTGTGTAGGGTGACCTTACCCCTCATCTCAATACATTTGCCCAACTGCATTGTGCATCAAATAATTAAAACAGTCTTTTCAACCTCATAACTATAGAATGGCCCTTGGAAAAGTTTTCAAGTTTTGGAGCAGCTCCACTAAAAAGTTTTATATCTACAGCTCGCGGTGCATTCATGTGATCAGTAGGTTTTCGAGAATTTTAAAGAAAATATATATAAAAAAAGAATGGGGTGTACTTAATACTCCCTCCCCCCACCACACACACTCACTCTATACAACAAAATTATCTGCAGTAATAATCGTATAAAAATTATACGTTTGGCAAGAAAAGAAACTGACAGTGAAAACTGTAGTGACCCCTTAAATTGATGGTCCATGCAGGCAAAGAATCAATCTGATATTGCACTCTCATGGAGGAACCCCTAGCAATCTCTTGAAGAACCCCTAGCTGTCTCTGGACACACTCCTAAGAATGTCTGGAGGAACCCCTAGCAATCTCTCAAGGAACCCCTGACAATCTCTGGAGGAACCCCTAGTAATCTCTCGAGGAACCCCTAGCAATCTTTGGAGGAACCCCTAGCAGTATTTAGACTAGAGGAACCCCTAGCAGTCTCTGCACACACTCCTAAGAATGTCTGGAGGAACCCCTAGCAATCTCTCGAGGAACACCTGACAATCTCTGGAGGAACCCCTAGTAATCTCTCGAGGAACCCCTAGCAATCTCTGGAGGAACCCCTAGCAATCTCTCGAGGAACCCCTAGCAATCTCTCGAGGAACCCCTAGCAATCTCTCGAGGAACCCCTAGCAGTCTCTGGAGGAACCCCTAGCAGTCTCTGGAGGAACCCCTGACAATCTCTGGAGGAACCCCTTGCAATCTCTCGAGGAACCCCTAGCAATCTCTCAAGGAACCCCTAGCAATCTCTCAAGGAACCCCCAGTAATCTCTAGAGGAACCCCTTGCAGTCTTTAGACTAGAGGAACCCCTAGCAGTCTCTGGAGGAACTCCTAAGAATGTCTGGAGGAACCCCTAGCAATCTCTCTAGGATCCCCTTACAATCTCTGGAGGAACCCCTAGCAAGCTCTGGAGGAACCCCTAGCAAGCTCTGGAGGAACCCCTAGCAAGCTCTGGAGGAACCCCTAGCAATCTCTAGAGCAGTGGTCTCCAAACTGCAGCCCTGGGACCAGATGCAACCCTTTGCTTGCCTTTATTTGGCCCTTGAGGCATTATTCCTGCCACTGACACCAACGATGCGGCATTATTCCTGCCACTTACACCAACAATAGGGCACTATTCCTTCCACTGACACCAAAAATGGGGCACCATTTCCTCTCACTGACCCCAACTATATCCATCTTACCTCAATGGTTAATGGGAAGAATTATTTTCTTACAGTGGTGGTCAATGAGAACAATGACTGCTTTAAAGTGGTGCTCTGCAGGAAGAATGACTGTCTTACAGTGGTGACCAGTGAGAAGAATGACTGCTTTACAGTGGTGGTCTGTGGGAAGAATTATCACCTTCCAATGGTGGTCAATGGGAACAATGACCACCTTACAGTGGTGGTCTGTAGGAAGACTGACCACATTACAGTGGTGGTCTGTGGGAAGAATGACTACCTTGCACTGGTGGAAAATGGGAAGAATGACTGCCCTACTGTAATGGCCTGTGGGAAAAATGGCTGCCTTACAGTTGTAAACAATAAATAGTATGACCGCCTTACAGAGGTGGTCAGTAAGAAGACTGCCCTTTACATTGGTGGCCAGTGTGAATAATTCCCCCCTTATATACAGCCCAAAAAACATTGGTGTCTTGTAGCTTTGCTCTGCCAACTGGCGTTGGCCCCGAAACTATGCAGGCACCATGAAATGGGAGGTCAATCAACCACAGCCCAAATAACCCCTAACAAACTCTGGTGGAACCGTAGGGTTGCATGGAACCCTGGTAGATAATGGTTGCTCTACAGGAATCTGCCACCTAATTGTTTAAATAACTTCAGAGATAGGCGACCAATGAGAAGCCAATTGGCAAAGATTAAGTAATCAAATCTATAGTCAGACAGTTGTGGAGGATAGAGGAAGATATGGGTTTGTGTCCAACACTACTGACTGTTCTGACCTCATATGACCTCTCTTAGCACATGCTCCTTCTTTCGCCACAAGGGTTAAATCCGTTCGTCAGGAATTCCTATCCGTTTCTAAAGTTGCATGGAAATCATCATATGTAAAGAATTAAAACAGGTCACAGTTGACCAAGGGGCCCCAAGCCCCCACCCTCCCATCATGTCCCCCGCATCCCACAGTTTATCCGCTCCCGTGTGCGCATAGGAAAGGTATCGGGCTCCATGAAAATCTAATTACAGCCAGCACCGGCTTGGCTAATAAAATACTGCGATGTGGCAGGAAAACACAAGGTGGCTTTGATAGGGAATCCGTGGAGCACATAGTAACCAAGAGCTGAAATGTTTCTCCTTTTAGTGATAGATGAGTACCAGATGTGGGGAGCCAGGGCCTGCGCTGGAAGCAATAACACGGCTGCGAATAGGACTCTACCAGGCTGGACGCAGCGTGCTGGTTAACTCCTTCGCTGCTGCCACCGCAACATGGGCATGGCCTGCCTATTTTATCTGCCAGAGATATTGTATTTCTGCCCATCCAATCCTGCGATTTACACAGCTCTGCCGCACAGGACAGCCCTAGAATTCTCTTGTTGGTTTTGATGCAGATGACGCTCCTTCAAGTGTAACTCCAGCCAAAAAAATATTATAAAAATGAATAGCCTTATTAATATATAAAATAACAAAAACTAGCTTTTGCGGCAAAATTCACCTTCAATATAGAGATTTCCCTGCAGTTCATTTTTTTCTGCCACTAGATGCCCTCAGTCTGATATTTAGGCCACTTCTTTTGAGCCCAGGTTGTCCTGGACCCACGTCCAGCCTGTGATTGAAAAGTGAAAGGAGAAGCAGCACAGTAATCTCTTTCTATCAGCATGCTCCTTAAGAAAAATCCAGTTTTTGAAGCAACAGCTGCTGCCTGTCTGGTAAGGGAAGATTTTGGACACCCGCACTTCAAAAATTTGCCTTTATTGTAAAAAGGTTTTAAAAAGACCAAAAAGGGGAGATTTATTTCCATTGATCCACCTGGAGCGGTAATCTCCCTTCCCCAGCTGCTGCCTGTCAGTACACTTTTTTTTTGTGTTCCCATGCTTTATAGACCGAGGGCTTCCCATATGATATTGAATCTTCTTTGCACCAAGATCCCTCCAAATTCCCCCACGGCACTCCAAAAAAAACACGCCCCGGACATCACCAGAGAGAGGTAAGGACCATGAAATGTTTGAAGCAGGGTAAGCAAACAAAATCCCCAAGATATGGCAGCTGTGGGTGAAAATTCTTACCGCCAATGCCATCTTGGTGCTATGATCGCCTATTTCCTGTTGTCACAAGCATATAGTGCCATGACCCTCCCTAAAGACTTGTTCTCTCTGCACTGGATCTCCTAAACCCCCTTCCTCCCTTTAATTTCACCTACCCCCTGCCCCCTCCTGATACCCCCAATGCATTGTATATTTTGCCCAACATACTGGGGTTTGGCGCCTTTGGCCATCTTGCTTGTCTGGCCGAATGATGCTACTCCCATGCATGTGAACCAGTATTTATTCACCCCTGGTACTGAAGCATGCTGGATTGGGTGTCATCGGACATCTTGATTGTATGGCCTGGAATGATGTAACTCCAGAAAATGTGTATGTATGAATGTAGTCATCCCGATATCGAGGCATACTGGGGTTTGGCATCTTCAGCCACCTTGATTGCCGGCCTGGTATGATGTAATTCCTGCACATGTGCACCGGAATTTATTCACCCTAGTATCAAGGAATTTCTGCGGTCCGGCGCCTTTGGCCATGTTGGTTGTCCTGCCTTGGAAAATGTAACTCCCATGCATGTGCACCAGTATTTATTCACCCGGTACCAAGGCTTGCTGGGGTTTGGTGTCTTTGGCCATCTTGATTGTCCTGCCTTGGATGATGCAACTCCCATGCATGTGCACCAGTATTTATTCAGCCGTTACCAAGACATGTTGGGGTTTGGTGTCTTCACCCATCTTGATTGTCTGCCATTGGATGATGCAACTACCATGCATGTGCATCAATATTTATTCCCCCGTACCGAAGCATTTGGGGTTTGGCGTCTTTGGCCATCTTGATTTACCAGCCTGCGATGATTTAACTCCTGCAAATGTGCACTGGAATTTTTGCGCCGTGGTACCACGGCATGCTGGATTGGGTGTCTTTCCGCATCTTCATTGTATGGCCTGGAATGATGTAACTCCAGAAAATGTGTACCTGAATGCATTCACCCCGATATCAAGGTATACTGGGGTTTGGCATCTTCAACCACCTTGATTTCCGGCCTGGTATGATGTAACTCCTGCACACGTGCACAGGAATTTAGTCATTCTAGTATCAAGGAATTTCTGGGGTTAGGTGCCTTTGGCCATCTTTTTTTTTTTTTAACAATCAGGAGTGCTTTATTAAAGGATTACACAACAGTACAGAATAAAACATAAGACATGGAAATCATACACCGCAAAACATGGTGAACATGGAGAATAGAGAAAACATTTCTTATCCAATCATTACGAAGTAGCCATACAGTAGAGCAAGTAGATCTCATGACATTAACAGAACCAGAACCCAGGGGGGGGGGGGGGAACCAAGGGACGGGAAGAGGTAGTAGGAGCAGTAGGGCAAGCATGGATTGGGGGGAGGCAGCCTTATTGGGACGTCCAGGGCAGCCACACCTTATCAAATTTCCAAGAACAACCCCGGCTAATGTAAGTTAGTTTGTAAAGGGGTTAACACGGCATTGATCCTATTTTTGCCCAGGAGGAAATCGCAGGGGGGACAGGGGAGGGGCAGGGGAGGATCATTTACAGAGAATTTCTTTCTTGGCGTAGAACAGGAGGTACGAGATCAATAGTTTACTATGATAGGGTCGTTGTTCGTCCTCATGGATTCCCAGCAGGGCCAACTCAGGTGACATAGGGACTGACAGATCAAGCCGAAGATTCAGTTGTTCAAAAATACCAGACCAGAAGGCAGAGACAACTGGGCACTCCCATAACATGTGGAAACATGTGCCCAGCTGTGTTCGACAGCGGTGACAATATGGTATCCCTATCCGGATATATCTTGTGCAACTGGACAGGAGTAAAGTAGAACTGATGCATGCATTTTACTTGGATTAGCTTGTCACCAGATGAGATTACTAATTTAGGGCCGTGTTCTAGGCCATCTATCCAGTCTTCCTTATCTACGGCGGGCATGTCTAGTTTCCACCTGTCCCAAAGATTATCCATTTTAGAAGACTCAGTGACCAGCAGAGTACCGTATAAAGCGGACACAGGGTTCTCCAGACCACTACGAGACAGCAGATCCTCAACTGGGTCTAATTGGAGGAGGGGAGGCTCGGGGGAACTTGGCCCTAGCAGCATGGCGCCTTTGGCCATCTTGATTGTCCCGCCTGGGATGATGTAACTCCCATGCATGTGCACCAGTATTTATTCACCCGGTACTAAAGCATGCTGGGGGTTTGGTGTCTTTGGCTATCTTGTTTATCCAGCCTGTGATGATGTAACTCCTGCAAATGTGCACTGGAATTTTTGCGCTCTGGTAGCAAGACATGCCGGGGGTTTAGTGTCTTTGACCATTTTGATTGTCAAGCCTGAGATGACGTAACTCCTGCAAATGTGCACCTAAATGTTTGTGCCCTGGTACCAAGACATGTCAGGGTTTGGCGTCTACAGCCATTTTGATTGTCCAGCCTGGGATGATGTAACTTCCATTCATGTGCTCCGGGATTTGTTCACTCTGGTATGGAGGAATGCTGGGGTTTGGCATCTTCGGCCATCTTGATTGGCCAGCCTAGAATGATGAAACTCCCATCCATGTGACCCGGAATTTATTCAATCCTGAGGCATGCCAGGAATGTACATTCTCTATCATATGAGTGCGAAGAGAAAGGCAAGAAGGATTTTTTTTTGAAGGAGACACAGAATGACTCTTCTGCAGTACAGAAACTTTCCTGGTCATGGACTTTTTTTTCTCTGCCTAAAGTTCCACTTCAATTGGAACTTCAGGCAAAATATAAAAAAGTATCCTTTTTTGTAGTTAAGGGGTAGTAAGGGTTCTTTTTTTTATACTTACCTCCACGGGCCCGGATTCAGAGAGCAATTGCGCCTGCGTAACCATAGTTATGCAGCGCAATTGCTTACTTGCGCCGGCGTAACGAATGCTCCTGATTCAGGAACCTCGTTACGCCGACTGCAGCCTAAGATATGCGTGGCATAAGGCTCTTATGCCCGCATATCTTAGGCTGCATTCTTGCGATGGCCGCTAGGTGGCGTTCCCGTTGTGCTCAGCGTTTAGTATGCAAATTGCATACTAACGCCGATTCACAACGTTACGCGAGCCCTGCGTAAAGCAGTTTACGTCGTTTGCGTACGGCGGTTTTCGCTTAAGGCTGCCCCTGCTATTAGCAGGGGCAGCCAATGTTACGTATACCCGTCGTTCCCGCGTCGCGAAATTTGAACTTTACGTAGTTTGCGTAAGTGAATCGTGAATGGCGCTGGACGCCATTCACGTTCACTTTGAAGCAAATGACGTCCTTGCGACGTCATTTGCCGCAATGCACGTCGGGAAAGTTTCCCGACGGAGCATGCGCTCTACGATCGGTGCAGGAACATGCCTAATTTAAATGATTCCCGCCCCCTACGGGATCATTTAAATTGCGCGCGCTTACGCCGGGCATTTTGCCGGAGCGCCCACGCAATTTACGGAGCTACTGCTCCGTGAATCGCGGGTAGCGCAGAAAATTTGCGGGGGCGCAGGGCAAAAACGTTGCAATGCGCCTCCGTAAAAAATGCGCAAAGGTACCTGAATCTACCCCACTGTGCAGTTCGTTTTGCACAGAGTGCCCCCCAATCCTTCGCTTCTGGGGTCCCTTGGCAGCTGTCTTTGCTCCTCCCCGCAAGAGCTAACCCCCCTCTACCAAGGGGGTTAGCTTGCAGGCGTGCTCCCGTGTAATACAGTTGGCTGGTCATAGCCACCGAATGGATCACCCCCAGGCGCGCTGCGTCATTGATTTGATTGACAGCAGCGGCGCTGCTATCAATCATCCAATGAAGAGCCGACTAGAGCTCGGTGAAAAGCAACGCGGGACCGCGCCCAAGGAGATTTGAGTCTTAGGTAAGTAAAACGGGGGCTTGAGGGGGGGATGTTTTTAATACATCTAGTATAGATACCTGATCCTGTCTTTATATTGGCTTCCTCTAGACCACTGTACAGCAGGGAGGAATGGAAACGCTGTGCGTGCCGTCATTCTAACATAGTGGAGATGATTACCGGAGGCGTATGGAAGCAGGCTGTCAGCAGCCAGGTTTTTCGATGACCATCCATATGGTGAATGTAAACCATTGCCGTGACATTCAAAAAAATACACACACACTCCACACAATCCTGCGGTTTCATGGAATGCGTTGTAACCCACCAGTAGCCACTAGATGTCACCCCCCCCCCTCCAACTCAGCAGGCGAATAAGCAGATTATGGGAAGGATGAAGGCCAAAAAAAGAATTCTCAGCTCCGCTGTGATCCTATTATGCCTGGGAGCTCAGGTGCCTTTGATTCCCTGTGAAAAGCAAGCAAAGGGGAGCGGGGGCTCGCCTAAAAAAAAAGAAAAAAAGAGGGGGATTAGTGATCCGCGCTCCCTGGAGGGGAACATGTCCTCCCATTGGTCTGTGCTAAACTTCCAGAAACTTCCCAAAGCTTTGTAAGGAGCTCAGACCCAAAAGAATAACAGGCCGCCGTTCGCCTTCTAAAAATAGCGAGCCGTGGTTTGTACTGGGTGTCCTCAGAGGACCCGGGGGGCCAGGTGCCGGTTCTGGAACACCAAAGCTGCACAGTCACACGTATGGAATATATACATAGAGATACTGACATATATACAGTATGTATACATAGAGATACTGACATATATACTGTATATATACAAAGAGATACCGACATATATACAGTATATATACATAGAGATACTGACATATATACAGTATATATAAAGAGATACTGACATATATACTGTATATATACATAGAGATACTGACATATATACAGTATATATACAAAGAGATACTGACATATATACAGTATATATACATAGAGATACTGACATATATACTGTATATATACAAAGAGATACTGACATATATACAGTATATATACCTAGAGATACTGACATATATACGGTATATATACAAAGAGATACTGACATATATACAGTATATATACAAAGAGATACTGACATATATACAGTATATATACATAGAGATACTGACATATATACAGTATATATACATAGAGATACTGACATATATACAGTATATATACATAGAGATACTGACATATATACAGTATATATACATAGAGATACTGACATATATACTGTATATATACATAGAGATACTGACATATATACAGTATATATACAAAGAGATACCGACATATATACTGTATATATACCTAGAGATACTGACATATATACAGTATATATACAAAGAGATACTGACATATATACAGTATATATACCTAGAGATACTGACATATATACTGTATATATACCTAGAGATACTGACATATATACAAAGAGATACTGACATATATACAGTATATATACATAGAGATAATGACATATATACAGTATATATACAAAGAGATACTGACATATATACAGTATATATACCTAGAGATACTGACATATATACATAGAGATACTGACATATATACAGTATATATACAAAGAGATACTGACATATATACGGTATATATACATAGAGATACCGACATATATACAGTATATATACATAGAGATAATGACATATATACAGTATATATACAAAGAGATACTGACATATATACAGTATATATACATAGAGATACTGACATATATACAGTATATATACATAGAGATACTGACATATATACTGTATATATACAAAGAGATACTGACATATATACAGTATATATACCTAAAGATACTGACATATATACATAGAGATACTGACATATATACAGTATATATACATAGAGATAATGACATATATACAGTATATATACATAGAGATAATGACATATATACGGTATATATACATAGAGATACTGACATATATACAGTATATATACATAGAGATAATGACATATATACAGTATATATACAAAGAGATACTGACATATATACTGTATATACAGTGCCTTGAAAAGGTATTTATACCCCTTTAAATTTGATTCCCACCCTTTTATCTATCTATCTATCTATCTATCTATCTATCTATCTATCTATCTATCTATCTATCTATCTCATATCTATCTATCTATCTATCTATCTCATATCTATCTATCTCATATCTATCTATCTATCTATCTCATATCTATCTATCTATCTATCTATCTCATATCTATCTATCTCATATCTATCTATCTCATATCTATCTATCTATCTATCTATCTATCTCATATCTATCTATCTCATATCTATCTATCTCATATCTATCTATCTCATATCTATCTATCTATCTATCTATCTATCTATCTATCTATCTATCTATCTATCTATCTATCTATCTATCTATCTATCTATCTATCTATCTAATATCTATCTATCTATCTCATATCTATCTATCTCATATCTATCTATCTATCTCATATCTATCTATCTCATATCTATCTATCTATCTCATATCTATCTATCTATCTATCTATCTATCTATCTATCTATCTATCTATCTATCTATCTATCTATCTATCTATCTATCTATCTATCTATCTATCTATCTATCTATCTATCTAATCTATCTATCTCTCTATCTCTCCAGCTCACATATAGTATAGTACATTGGTATATCCGGTGGGTCCCCTCCTCTCTGTAGGTCTTGTTTTTCTGCCTCTGCGGCGGTTGCAGGGTTTAGAGGACAACATATGGTTGGGGCCCGGAGAAGGGGGTAGCACAGACCACAACAATACTATGGCCGATGTATTTTTCACTTACTGCTCTCTCCCTGACATGCATATTCATGAATCTTCCGGACACATCGGGTCAATCTAGTTCGGCATCTGAAAACACTTTGTGGGGAGATCGGTGTGTTCCCTGTCTCTGTACTGCGATCGTGTGTTTATTTAGAGATACAATTTGCAGGAAAAAAAAAAGTATAACAGCAGCTATCTTCAGAGTGTGCAGAGTCAGAACTATATACTATACAGGAAAGGGGCAGGCCAGGGACAGTCAGGCCGGGGAGGAAAGGGCTAGATGATGCTGGGAAACCTCTATTCAGAAAAGGAACCTATAGTGACAGGGTTACTTTAGGCCAAGACTTATCAATTCCTCGCATTAATCTGACCCAGCAGAGAATGGGCGATTCAACAAGACTATTACAGAAACAGAGATATATCCTTCAACATCATAGGTTGAAGTGAGGCCCTTGTAAACCTCTCACACATTCCAGGTTGTCTTTGAGTACTCACTCTTCCTGCGCGTTTTGGGTCACACGGTTCAGAGGCGTCAAGCTGTCAGACCAGGGCATTTGGTCAGTGATACCAGATTGTCCGAATTGGTCCGTCATTCCCAGGTCTGGGTCCGGGAGGCCTATGGGGGAAAGATAGATGGTTACCAACAGACACCAAGAAAAATACCAAATAGGCAATTCTACAAGCTTCCTTCCTTGAGAGTAACAGAGGATATCATTACACACCCCTTCTACCTTGTGGTAACATTATGGGGCGGCTTTTTGTTCTTCTAGCACCCAAAAAAGTCATGGTTTGACCAGTGCAGTGCAGAGGAGCTTGGGTGGCCTGTACAGAGCTATGCCCTCAACCAGGGCTGGTGCAAGGATTTTTGATGCCCTAGGCGAAACCTAATTTTGCCGCCCCCCTTGGCTCCACCCCTGACTCCACCCTTTTCCCCCTGCCCATCTATACTCCACCTTTTTACCGAAAAGGCCCATCAAATGCAGCCCACCAGCGCCCATTAAATGCAGCCCACCAATGCAGCCTCACCAGCGGCCATCAAATGCAGCCTCACCAATGCCCATCAATGCAGCCTCACCAACGCCCATCAATGCAGCCTCACCAGCACCCATCAATGCAGCCTCACCAATGCCCATAAAATGCAGCCTCACCAATGCCCATCAAATGCAGCCTCACCAGCGGCCATCAAATGCAGCCTCACCAGCGGCCATCAAATGCAGCCTCACCAGCGGCCATCAAATGCAGCCTCACCAGCGGCCATCAAATGCAGCCTCACCAGCGCCCATCAATGCAGCCTCACCAGCACCCACCAATGTAGCCTCACCAATGCCCATCAATGCAGCCTCACCAGCACCCATCAATGTAGCATCACCAGTAGCCATCAAATGCAGCCTCACCAGCACCCATGTATACAGCCTCACCAGCGGCCATAAAATGCAGCCTCACCAGCACCCATGTATGCAGGGCCGATCCTAGGGTCACATGCGTCTGGGTGCAGAAATATTTCTGGCGCCCCCACATGGGCGTGGTCATTTTACTAACTCCTCCACATTTACCGCCAATGCCCCAGCACTGTCAGTGTGAAAGGGTGGAGGAATGGGCAGGGGCTGTGTATCCTATGCAATCTATCATGCAATAAAACATCTAGAGCAGGGGCAGCCCAGAGCACATGTAAAGGGATGCCATCCTCCTGCACACAGCACACTGAACACTGTGACTAACCTTGGTTCTGTCTCTGTGCAGCCCGAGATAGAGATGGGAGGGGGAGGCATTCCAACTGGGGTTGGTGGAGGCTGTGCAGGATCCAAGACTCCCAGTGTGAGGAATTCATTCCTGCGCATCAGCACTCAGCAGCCACTGAAAACTAGAACCCTCTGGAAGGTCAGGAAGAGGAGCGGCCCCTCCCCCGAGCACTGCCAGGCTGGACGGGCTGCCCTATGTTCACACATCAGTTCTGGACGGACACACACCTATGCTCAGAACACTAGTTCTGGACAGACACAAACAAGGAGAGAAGGAGGGAGGGGAGAACTCTGGCACTTCGGCGCCCCCACCTCTGCAGGCGCCTGGGTGCAAAGCACCCTGTGCACCCTGCCTAGGATCCGCCCTGCATGTATGCAGCCTCACCAGTGGCCATCAAATGCAGCCTCAAAAGCTGCCATCAATGAATGTTTGCTTGCCTCCATGTATCCGGGAGTTGGGACAAAGACACATTTCTCCGCCAACGATGCGCCTCTCACACTATGTGCAAATGGAGCTCCGGCTGCCTGCTGATGCTCAGACTTAGGCCATGTACACACGGCCGAACTTTCCATCGGGAAAAGCTCAGCCGGAATTTCCGACAGGAAAAATAGAGAACCTGCTCTCTAAGACCGTTGGAAATTCCGACAGAAAAAGTCATATGGGGCATACACAAGGTCAGGATATCCGACGAAAAGCTCCCATCTGACTTTTTTTGTTGGGAATTCCGACCGTGTGTACACGGCATTAGTTGCTTGCTGCAGAGAGAAGAGAGTAGGAACACCAGTGGCCGGGCGCCCTAGGCAGCATGGGTGCCCTAGGCGGCTGCCTAGTTTGCCTAGTGGTAGCACCGGCTCTGCCCTCAACCCTACGGCACACCTTTGGAATGAATTGGAATGCTGACTGTAAGCCAGATTTTTTCCAGCATCCGTACCTGACTTCAACCCTACTCAACACATTTAAGATGAACTAGAGCACCATTTTTTTTTTTTTTTTTACTGCAGTTGTTTATGATGCGCAGTGTTTTATCAAACTAAATGAGGGTTTACATTTACTTTAACCACTTTCCGCCTGGCCTATAGAAAAATGACGGCCGGGCGGTGGTTCAGTTATCCTGAATAGACGTCATATGACGTCCAGCAGGATAACAGCTGCCGCGCGCCCAAGGGGGGCGCGCATCATGGCGATTGGTGGTGTGGTGTGTCAGTCCGATGGAGGCTCTTTACCACGTGATCAGCTGTGTCCAATCACAATGTAAACAGGAAGAGCCATTGATCAGCTTTTCCCCACTCGCGTCTGACAGACGTGAGTAGAGGAGAGACGATCGCCTGCTCTCCTGACAGGGGGGGGGTCTGTGCTGATAGTTTATCAGAGCAGCCCCCCCTCGGATGCCTTCCCAGGACCACCAGTATTCCACCCAGGACCATCACGGATGGGCATCCACACTGGACCACCAGATATGCCCCCTAGACAACCAGGGAAATTCCAGTCTGTGTAAAGGCAGCTGCCAACCAGTGCCCACTCAAAATTCCTACCAGTGCCACCAGGGATCAGTGCCCATCAGTGCCATGTATCAATGCCCATTAGTGCCCAGCAGTGCCGCCCATCAGTGCCGCCTATCAGTGCCACCCATAAGTACCCATCATTGCAGCCTTTCAGTGCCCATCAGTGTCGCCTATTAGTGCCCACCAGTGCCACCCATGAGTGCCCATCAGTGCCACCTATCAATGCCCATCAATGCTACATATCAGTGCCACCCACCAGTGCCCATCATTGCCGCATATCAGTGCCCATCAGTGCCACCTCATTGGCGCCGTCTCATTGGTTCCGCCTTATCAGTGCCGCCTTATCAGTGCCCATCAGTGAAGGAGAAAACTTACTTATTTACAAAATTTTAAAACAGAAAAAAATAAAAACTTTAATTTTTTTTCAAAAATTTCTGTCTTTTTATTTGTGTAGCAAAAAATAAAAACCGCAGAGGTGATCAAATACCACCAAAAGAAAGCTCTATGTGTGGGAACAAAATGATAACATTTTTGTTTGGGTACAGTGTAGCATGAACGCGCAATTGTCATTTAAACAGCGACAGCGCCGAAAGCTGAAAATTGGCTTGGGCAGGAAGGGGGTGTAAGTGCCTGGTATTGAAGTGGTTAATTTCTCCAAGTTTCCATTGCTCATGGGGCCTAAGGACAGGCGGAATAACCTGCATTCTGAAGAACAGGGTATAACCGACTCTCCTCAGACGTCCTCTTTACCTGCAGCTACGGATTTAAAGCCACGGGATGCTTTGCTTTTCATCTCCCGGTGGGTGGACATTAACACGTGCGTACACACTTTAGTCACATATTCGATTTTCCGCTCGGGCCTCCATATGCTCACTGTGTTCATATAAACAGGTCTAAGATGAAAGATAGACGCCCTGTGGGGCCTACTCTGTGTTTGGGCGCTTACCATGCACATTACAATTAAACCCCCCCCCATAATAAGCCAGAGCTTGGTCTGCACACATCTGAGTGACACAATTAGTTGTGGAGGAATAGCACAGATTTTTTGGAGGACCCGGGAGTAAAGGAAACCTTCACTGCCCTCTTGATGAGGGTTTCAACTGTGCCAAGTTACTCCCCTGGTCTTTCATCAAACTGGGTGTGACAGGAGTCACTTTGGGTGGGGGGTTTGTGCAACTCAGCTTACATTGGAGAGCCCTGGAAACTCTGGCCCAGATTCTCAAAGGGCTTATGACGGCGTATTTCCAGATACGCCGGCGTATCTCTGAGTCTGAGCGGTCGTATCTATGCGCCTGATTCTTAGAATCAGTTACGCATAGATTTCTAATAGATCCGACCGGCATAAGTCTCTTACGCCGTCGGATCTTAACTGCATATTTACGCTGGCCGCTAGGGGCGCGTACGCTCATTTACGCCTAGAAATATGTAAATCAGCTAGATACGCGAATTCACGAATGTACGGACGGCCGACGCAGTACAGATACGCCATTTACGTTAGGCTTTTCCCGGCGTAAAGTTACCCCTGCTATATGAGGCGTACATGCGGCGTACCAATGTTAAGTATGGACGTCGCTCCCGCGTCGAATTTTACGTTGTTTGCCTAAGTTGTCCGTGAATGGGGCTGGACGTCATTTACGTTCACGTCGAAACCAATACGTCCTTGCGGCGTACTTTGGAGCAATGCACACTGGGATATTCCACGGACGGCGCATGCGCCGTTCGTGAAAAACGTCAATCACGTCGGGTCACAAGTTATTTACATAAAACACGCCCCCCTGTTCCACATTTGAATTAGGCGGGCTTACGCCGGCCTATTTACGCTACGCCGCCGCAACTTACGGAGCAAGTGCTTTGAGAATACAGCACTTGCCCGTAACGTAAATAGGAAATTACGCCCGCACAAAGATACGCCGAGCTACGAGAATCTGCCCCTCTGTGTCCAGCTTCCCCGGACCCTCTTATGTGTAAATCACCCTGTGTCTCTAATAGGGGCACAGGGTGAATGAGAACCCCACTATGATCTGTGCTAGTCAGACTCAATGTTGTATATATGTATATATTGTGTGTTGTCTCATGCTGTTGTGGACTCTTTGCTGTGATCGTTTGGGGTGTGACTGTATTCTATTGTTCTATTGTGGCTGTCTGCCTTAAAGGGGTTGTAAAGGAACAATTTTTTTTTCCTAAATAGCTTCCTTTACCTTAGTGTAGTCCTCCTTCACTTACCTCATCCTTCCATTTTGCTTTTAAATGTCCTTATTTCTTCTGAGAAATCCTCACTTCCTGTTCTTCTGTCTGTAACTCCACACAGTAATGCAAGGCTTTCTCCCTGGTGTGGAATATCGTGCTCGCCCCTCCCTTGGACTACGGGAGAGTCAGGACGCTCTCTACGTTGCAGATAGAGAACGGAGCTGTGTCTTAGTCGGCGTCCTGACTCTCCTGTAGTCCAAGGGAGGGGGCGAGCACGACACTCCACACCAGGGAGAAAGCCTTGCATTACTGTGTGGAGTTACAGACAGAAGAACAGGAAGTGAGGATTTCTCAGAAGAAACAAGGACATTTAAAAGCAAAATCAAAGCATGAGGTAAGTGAAAGAGGACTCCACTAAGGTAAAGGAAGCTATTTAGGGGGAAAAACTTGTACCTTTACAACCCCCAGGGCCGGATTTGCTCTCCCTGCCGTCCCAAGGCCAGGTTCTGCAATGCACCTCCTCCCCGCCAACCGAACCCCCCCCCAAATCAACGGAGAATGGCAACCGGATGGCAGGGGCGGCACGGTTAGTTCACATTTTTTTTTTACCACTTTTTTTCTTTTTATTTATTTATAGCTTGTCACTTACTTTTTTTTATTCTTGTATAATTTTCTTATTATTTTTCTTATTTTTTTACTTTTTAATTACTTTTTTATTTTATTAATTTAAATATTATTTCTTATTATTTATTTATTTTTTTATCAACTTTTTTTTCACTTAACTTTGTTGCTATCACTCAGGAGAAAACAATTCCCTGTGGGATAGCAATTGGAGGTGACATGTTCTCTTTATTGACACTGTCACCTCCAAAACAGGAGTCCTAGCAATGTGCTAAAACTCCTGTCACAGCTGAGATGGGAAGAGCACAGCTCTCCCCTCTCACTGTGTACATCGGCAGCAGGAACAGGAGACTCGGTGGCCGGGGGGAGGACGGAGTCCCGAAGGCAGAGCCAGCAGAGAGAGGTATGTGGGGTGGGGGGAGAGGGGAGGATGGACGGGAGCACACATTTTACAAGTGATTTCGGCGACATCGCCGCAATCACTTGTTAATGAGCGAGCGGATTCCCCCATAACTTACTGCCCCGAACTGTATGTTCCGGGCGTCGGGGGACTCCATGCCACTGCCCTGCCGCCCCAAGGCCTGGCCTCAGTGGCCTTGTGGGAAATCCGGGCCTGACAACCCCTTTAACTATTATTGGATGTGTAAGTGTATTTGCTGTGAGGAAAGAGGGAGGGGACTCCTCCAGCAGCCCCCCTGCTGATAAGACTGTTTACCGATGAGAAGTTTGAACACACCTGACTTGTGTGTCCATTGTCATTGGACAGTTTAACCCGCCCTGTTTTCCAAGGGTGGAGGGGGGGGGGGGAGTGTTTTGAAGTGGGATATCTGTGTAATATGTGCTTAAATAAAGTAGTCTGCTGGTTTTTACCCTACATTGGTGTTGTCTGGTGACTGGGTGGGCTAAAGAGTCTTGGATGGCGCTGGTTCTGGACAGAGGAAGCATTGACGGCGGACATAGTCCTGGGTTCGTCACACTGAGGAAGCACAATAAGCCTCTGCTTGGTGAGGATTTGGGTGTAGCAGGGTCTAGTCTTGCCTTGAGAAGACCTTGTGTAAGCTCTTTGCTTCACAGGTTGCTGTGTAGCTAGGATTTAACTCAAGGGAGGTCCAATATTTGATTCCTAGGCTTTGCTGAACGAGGATGTAGTGGTGGAAGGTTATTGACCACCAGAGTTACTGCTTGCAAGTGCCCTTGTCTGGGGTGTTCTGTGGTTCTGTAAACATACCGGGATCTGTCTGAAAGGTGGTGGTCCCCGACATGGCTACCCGACTCTGCTCCGGAGTAAGTCCAGACCGAGGACTGGTATCATTAGGTGCGGGAAATGGGTTCAAATCCATGTGCACGGGATCCAATGGATCACAGAATCCAAATGGTGACTGACCTCTGTCAATGCCATTATAGTCTGTGAACGAAAAAAAAAAAAAAACATGTATGGCCATCATTAATGACGTCAATAGAGATCCCAAGATACCATAAATTATGTACACATTGTTCTTCACTGTCTGGTCAATGGGTACAAGGAGATGTAAAGTCACTATCACTCCAGGTGTACACTACACACATTTATTGTTAAAACAGTGATGGATAAGTCAGAAATAGACATAGTTTTGGGGCCTCCCAAGTTCCTTTTCTCAATCTTTCATGACTATGTTGCCTTGAGGAAGCTCACTATGTCTCCTTGAGGACAGAATTATGTTAGGCCCCCCGAAATGTTGGCTTTCATCTACTGTAGTCACTACAAGCACCCACTGATTACAGTGGTCCAGACATGTACTGGTCATCGGGACTACCGGGAGTTTCCCGGTGGGCCGATGGCTCAGTGGGCCTTTCAGGTGCAGCCCTGGAGCTGCTCCTCTCTGACAGTGAGTGATTGCGATTTCACTCCTGTCAGGAGGAGCAGCTGCCATCACTTGCTGGAGTGAGTATTAGCCTTTCTGCTCCCTCCAGCCTGCAGGGGGAGATAGATAGCCGGCAGACTTTCCCTTTTCTCTTCCCTTATCACATTTGCATCAGACAAGAGTCTTCCCCAAATTGTAACAACAGGGTTGGAAGGACACAATCGTCTACAGTCCCTGTGGGAATTTATGCCCGTTTAGCCAAAAGGGAATCTTAAGGTCATGTACTGATGTTAAATGTGAAGACCTGGTTAGAATAAGGACTGAGGTCCGATCTCTTGAGTTCCTTGACACCAAACTGGTAAAACCATGTCTTTATGGAGCCAACTTTGTACACAGGAGCACAGTCATGCTGGAACAGGAAAGAGTCTTCCCCAAATTGTTACAACAAGCTTGGAAGGCCACAATTGTCTACAGTTCCTGTGGGACACAGGAACACAACAGGCTTGGAAGGACACAACTGGCTACAGTTCTTGTGGGAATTTTTGCCCATTCAGCCAAAAGAGCATTGTGGAGTCAGGTACTGATACGGAATGAGAAGACCTGGCTCAGAATAAGGGCTGAAGTCAGAGCTCTTGAGTTCCTTGACACCAAACTGGTAAAACCATGTCTTTATGGAGCCAGCCTTGTACACAGGACCACAGTCATTCTGGAACAGACAAGAGTCTTCCCCAAATTGTTACAACAGGGTTGGAAGGACACAATCGTCTACAGTTCCTGTGGGAATTTATGCCCGTTTAGCCAAAAGGGAATCTTAAGGTCATGTACTGATGTTAAATCTGAAGACCTGGTTGGAATAAGGACTGAGGTCCGATCTCTTGAGTTCCTTGACACCAAACTGGTAAAACCATGTCTTTATGGAGCCAACTTTGTACACAGGAGCACAGTCATGCTGGAACAGGAAAGAGTCTTCCCCAAATTGTTACTAGTGTTGAGCGGAATACGCCATATTCGATTTCGCGATATATCACGAATATATAGTCGAATATTCGTGAAATATTCGCTAAAATCAAATATTCGTGATATTTAAAAAAAAAAAAAATTGCGAAATTTCGCTAATGCAAATTTTTTTTTTTTTTTTTCTGATTGGCTCTGATGCAAAAGAAGGGCGGAGAAAGTATTCTCGAATATTCGGAAATCGAATATTCGGAATATTTTATCAAAAAAAAAAATGTTGTGAAATATTTTGACAACTGTGGTAGGAGAACTCTGATTGGCTCTGATGCAAAAGAAGGGTGGAGAAAGTATTTGCGAATATTCGGAAATCGAATATTCGCGAATACTTTCTCCACCCTTTTTTTGCATCAGAGCCAATCAGAGTTGTCAAAATCTCGCAATCAATTTCGCATTAGAGAAATTTCGATAAAATATCACCAATATTCGATTTCAGAATATTCGCGAATACTTTCTCCGCCCTTCTTTTGCATCAGAGCCAATCAGAGTTCTCCTACCACAGTTGTCAAAATATTTCACAACATTTTTTTTTTTATAAAATATTCCGAATATCCGATTTCCGAATATTCGAGAATACTTTCTCTGCCCTTCTTTTGCATCAGAGCCAATCAGAAACAAACAAACAAAAAAAAATTCGCAAAATGTTCGCAATAAATTCGCATTTTTTTTTTTATATTCGGAATAGCAAATATTGGCCGCGAACTTCGAGATATTCGCGAATACTCGAATATGCCATATTCAAGCCGAATATTCGCAATACGAATATTCGTGAGTAACACTAATTGTTACAACAAGCTTGGAAGGCCACAACGGTCTACAGTTCCTGTGGAAATTTGTGCCCATTCAGCCAAAAGAGCATTGTGGGGTCAGGTACTGATGTTGAATGAGAAGACCTGGCTCAGAATAAGGGCTGAGGTCAGATCTCTTGAGTTCCTTTTATGTGTCTATAGCTTTTCATCTATATTTGTGTGCTATTTTCATTAGTATATACTCCGTAAGATGAATGTTTTCCGACTTTGGCCCTTCATGTGTGTTATTTTTAGTGGTGCGGAAATTTCCTTGGGGGTAAGATTTTCTTTGTGGTTAGGAATGGAGCAAAAAGTATTTTATTCAAAGAAAAAATGGTCAGGTTGGAAAGCGGAGCTAGATATGGAGACGTTTTTTATTTTATTTACAAAGAACTTTTTATCACAATGAATACTTTGGTTGTTACAGAGATCACAGACCTGGCACAGTAATGAAACACAGGTCAGGAAGTGTCTACATTTATGGACATCTGATCCTCCCTTTATTTAGATGCCAAGTAACAAGGTACATCAGAAGACATACAAGGCCCACGGGGCAGCGCTATGCTTCACACGGCAGCCTTGCAGTACTGTGGTTCTTGGCTTAAATTTTACTGGCTACTCTTTTCTGCTTGGAGTTGGTATATTCTCCCCCCCCCCCCCATATTTGTGTTGGTTAAAACAGTATGCTGACAGGACTAACTAACTTCTCCCTTGCAAAAAGAAAATTGTCCTTTATTTACCAGGACAGTCCCACATCTTAGCCGTTTGACCAGGAGGGGTGTAGATAAGAGGGGGGATAGGGGGGTCCAAACCCCCCAGAGTGACTGCTGACAATTGCTGTGCTCCAGAAGCACTGCAGCTGCTACTTCTGCTACCTGTCAGCTCAGACGGGCAGAAGCAGTTAAGAGGAAGGGAGGCTCTCTTAACCACTTCAGCCCCAGAAGAATTGGCTGCCCAAAGACCAGGCCATTTTTTGCGATTCGGCACTGCGTCGCTCTAACTGACAATTGTGCAGTCGTGCGATGTTAAAAGCAACCAAAATCGACGTCCTTTTTTCCCCACAAAGTAGGAAGGAGCTGTACTGGGGAGAAATATTTACTGGGGGGGGGGGGGGGGAATCTGTACTGGGGGGGGAAGGAGATCTGTACTGGGGGTAACTATATTGAGGGGGATCTTTAACGGGGAGGAGGAACTGTATTTGGGAGAGTAATCTGTACTAGGGGGAGATTTTATACTCCGAAGGAGCTGTATTGGGGGAAAATCTTTTCTGGGGGTGATCTGTATTGGGGGAAGGGGAGCTCTACCAGTGCATTACACACTCTTGACCCTTGCACTCTGTATGTTATACACTCCTGACCCATGCGCTTTGTACTATATCCACTCCTAACCCCTGTTAGATTACTGCTTGGAGCACAGAAGTTCAATAATATTTTTTAGGTACGAGGACTGTGCCATATGTGGAGTCAGTAGACTGAAGTTTTAAGCCCCTCACATTGTTAGCCAATGTTGCCGCACTGCGCATGCGGTCTAATTATTTTCCTTTAGGTGCCCGAGGCTGAACTCCCCACCCCCTCTGAAATGATCAACCGCCTTACCGACCGCCGTTGCTGTGTCCTAGGCTGTGTTTCGGGATCACGGCATGAGCCTTATTTGAGTTACTGCACGGCAACACTGTAGTAGGAAGGAGCTGTACTGGGGGGAAATATTTACTGGGGGGACGGAGATCTGTACTGGGGGTAACTATATTGAGGGGGAACTTTCAATAAGGGGGATCTTTAATGGGGAGGAGGAACTGTATTTAGGAGGATGGAAATCTGTACTATTGAGGAGATCTGTAGTAGGAAGGAGCTGTACTGGGCAGAAATATTTACTGGGGGGGATCTGTACTGGGGGAAGGAGATCTGTACTGGGGGCAACTATTGAGGGGGAACTTCAATGGGGGGATCTTTAATGGGGAGGAGGAACTGTATTTGGGAGGATGGAAATCTGTACTATTGGGGAGATCTGTAGTATGAAGGAGCTGTACTGGGCAGAAATATTTACTGGGGGGGGGGGGTCTGTACTGGGGGAAGGAGATCTGTACTGGGGGTAACTATATTGAGGGGGAACTTTCAATAAGGGGGATCTTTAATGGGGAGGAGGAACTGTATTTGGGAGGATGGAAATCTGTACTATTGGGGAGATCTGTAGTAGGAAGGAGCTGTACTGGGCAGAAATACTTACTGGGGGGGGGGGGGGATCTGTACTGGGGGAAGGAGATCTGTACTGGGGGTAACTATTGAGGGGGAACTTCAATCTTTAATGGGGAGGAGGAACTGTATTTGGGAGATAAGTAATCTGTACTAGGGAGGAGATCTATACTCGGAAGGAGCTGTATTGGGGGAAAATCTTTACTGGGGATCTGTATTGGTGGAAGGGGATCTCTACTAGTGCATTACACACTCTTGACCCTTGCACTCTGTGTGTTATACACTCCTGACCCCTGCTCTTTGTACATCCACTCCTAACCCCCTGTTAGATTACTGCTTGTAGTAGTAACTCAGAAAGGCACTAATTGGAGGGATCCAGTAATTGAGTGGGTGGTCCCTGCCTATTTAGAGGCGGGGTCTGCAGATAGATCACCGCTTCCCCAAAGAGACCTTCTCTGCAACATGTTGACAGGTGACAGGCTTTCCTGCTCAGACTGTGGTTGTTTTCTAAAGAAAACCAACCCGTTAGGCTGGTCAGAATGCCCCAATGCTTATTCAGAATAAGACACTCATCAAAAGAGCGCCATGAGCGACATGGGCTCCAGACAGGCCGAGATGGCCCTTAATGCGAAAAATTCAATTTTATGCAAAGCAATGCAGAAATTCACCAGGGGATTTTTCTAAAACTCGCCGAGTTCTGCACTTTACAGAAATACGCAAGCTTGCTAGTAATTTAGCTGACAAATGATAAAAAAAAAACAGAGTGTGATCTTGATGAACAAACCAGTGTAAATTAGCAAAGAAAGTTTGTGTAATTTGGAGGAAAATACAAAAAAACCTGAAGCAAACTGCCCTGATTTCAAGTAGATCAAACCCCATAGTTGAAAATCCGATATTAATATATTAACCGGTTCCCGACCGGCTAACGCAGATATACTGCGGCAAAATGTCTCTCCTGGGCGAAATCCCGTATATATACGGCTTTGCCTAGGAGAGCCACCAGAGGGCGCACAAGCACTTCCGGGTGGCACGCACGCCCCCTGCAGTGCTCGTGCGCCCTCTGGTGGCTCTCCTTGGCAAAGCCGTATATATACGCCGCCGTAACTTAGACAGGCAAGTCCCGTGTTCAGAAAGAATTTGCGCCCGAAGTTCCAGCGGCGTAGCGTATATGGGCCGGCGTAAGCCCGCCTAATTCAAAATAGGCTGGTAGGGGGCGTGTTGTATGCCAATCACTCGTGACCCCACGTATTTGACGCTTCTAACGAACGGCGCATGCTTTAGATGTGAACGTAACTTACGCACAGCCCTATTAGCGTACGACTTACGCAAACGACGTAAACGACGCAAAATTCGACGCTGGCCCGACGTCCATACTTAACATTGTCTACGCCTCATATAGCAGGGGTAACTTTACGCCGGAAAAAGCCTTACGTAAACAGCGTAAATCAATGCGCCGGGCGAACGTACGTTTCTGAATCTGCGTATCTAGCTCATTTGCATATTCTACGCGTAAATCGACGGAAGTGCCCCTAGCGGCCAGCGTAAATATGCACCCTAAGATACGACGGCGTAAGAGACTTACGCCACTCGTATCTAGGCAACTGTGAGGCGTATCTGATTCTATGAATCAGGCGCGGAGATGCGATGCCTCACACTCAGAGTTACGACGGCGTATCTGGAAAATACGCCGTCGTAACTCCTTTGTGAATCCGGGCCTATAACATTTGCCCAAACCAATCAATATACACTTATTGCAATTTTTTACCAAAAATATGTAGAAGAATACATATCGGCCTAAACTGAGGACATTTTTTTTTTTTTTTTTAAATTGGGATATTACTATAGCAAAAAGTAAAAAAGATAGGGGGCCAGATTCTTAAAAGGCTTACGACGGCGCAACGCCATTTGCGCTGTCGTAAGTCCTAATCTGGCCCGGCGTATCTATGCGACTGATTTTTATAATCAGTTACGCATAGATATCCATTAGATCTGACAGGCGTAAGGCTCTTACGCTGTCAGATCTTAAATGCAATTTTTTTTCCCGCCGCTAGGTGTCGCTTTGTCGTTTTCCCCGTCGTCTATGCAAATTAGCTATTTACGCGAGATTCCCGAACGTACGGGCGGTCGACGCAGAGAATTTACGATGTTTCCGTAGCCTTTGCGACACGTAAAGTTGCCCCTGCTATATGAGGGGCAACCAATGTTAAGTATGGCCGTCGTTCCCGCATCGAAATTTAAAAAAGTAGGTCGTTTGCGTAAGTCGTCCGTGAATGGCGCTGGACGCCATTTACGTTAACGTCTAAACCAATGACGTCCATGCGACGTCATTTAGCGCAATGCACGTCGGGAAATTTTAGGGACGGCGCATGCGCAGTACGATCGGCGCGGGAACGCGCCTAATTTAAATGATCCACGCCCCCTACCTGGATCATTTGAATTAGGCGGGCTTGCGCCGGAGAATTTACGCTACGCCGCCGCAACTTTACAGGCAAGTGCTTTGTGAATCATGCACTTGCCCGTAAAACTTGCGGCCGCGTAACGTAAACGAGATACGTTACGGCCGCATAGTTTTACGCCGATCTACGAGAATCTGGCCCAGTGTTTTTTTTTTTCAAATTTGTCACTCTTTTTTTGTTTATAGTGCACAAAAGAAAAAACGCATAGGTGATCACTCCCTAGGACACACTTAACCCCTTCCTAGCCCCCTAGTGGTTAACCCCTTCCCTGCCAGTCACATTTACACAGTAATGAGTGCATTTTTATAGCACCGATCGCTGTATAAATGTGAATGGTCCCAAAATAGCGTCAAAAGTGTCCGATATGTCCGCCATAATGTCGCAGTCACGATAAAAATCGCTGATCTCCGCCATTACTAGTAAAAAAAAAAATATTAATAAAAATGACATAAACCTATCCCCTATTTTACAGATGCTATAACTTTTGCGTAAACCAATCAATAAGCGCTTATTCCGATTTTTTTACCAAAAATATGTAGAAGAATACGTATCGGCCTAAACTGTGGGAAAAAAAAAATTTGGAAGATTTTTTGGGGATATTTATTATAGCAAAAATAAAAAATATTGATTTTTTTTCAAAAATTGTCGCTCTATTTTTGTTTATAGCGCAAAACATAAAAACCGCAGAGGTGATCAAATACCACCAAAAGAAAGCTCTATTTGTGGGACAAAAAGGACATCAATTTTGTTTGGGAGCCACGTCCCACGGACCGCGCAATTGTCAGTTAAAGCGACGCAGTGCCGAATTCGCAAAAAGTGCTCTGGTCTTTGGGCAGCCAAATGGTCCGGGGCTGAAGTGGTTAAGGAAGTTATACAACGAGGCATGATGCTTTCCAAAAAATTGATTTACACAAACTTCAGATATAAAGGTTTAAAAACTAAAAAGCATCTGTAAATAACCTTCTGTAGCCAATAACAACCTGCGCCATGTTAACAGCTGCATTGGTTGGTACAGGCAACACAGAGGCTTCCCTTTAAGACGCTTAATAAAAAACAAAATAAGAGAAAACAGTTTAGCGTTTCTGCAGGTTGCGTTGAATTTTGGAAGAAGCCCAAAACTTTCTCTACCCCTCCAAGCATGAAAAAACTTGCCTAAAATTCTTCTGACATTCCTCCCTGCTTATTCCCACCAGTTAAGATTTTCATATCACATATATTAACCCTTCAATGACCAAGCAAGAAAATTTCACAGCCAGAAAACCCATGGAGCCTTTAATAAAATGTTAAAGGGGGAGGGGGGGGCAATGCATTCACCCAGCAGAATAACCTGGGGCCAGATTCACGTACACCGCCGCAAGTTTTCATCGCAAGTGCCTGATTCACCAAGCACTTGCGTGAAAACTTACGCTGGCAGCCTCCGGCGTGTGCCATTTAAATTAGGCGCGCTCCCGCGCCGGCCTTACTGCGCATGCTCCGTTTTGAAATTCCTTCCGTGCTTTGCGCGAAGTGACGTCATTTTTTCGAACGGCGACGACGTGCGTAGCGTACTTTCGTATTCCCGGACGTTTTACGCAAGACAACATTTTTTTTACATTTCGACGCAGGAACGACAGCCATACTTTAAACAGCACATACGTGTGCTGACTAAAGTTAGGGCAGGTCAAACGACGACTAAAATTGCGACGGGAAACTATACTAGCGACGATGTACCGAAGGCGAAAATCCGTCGTGGATCGCCGTAACTGCTAATTTGCATACCCGACGCTTGAATACGATGCAAACTCCACCCAGCGGCGGCTGCGGTATTGCATCCTAAGATCCGACAGTGTAAAACAATTCCACCTGTCGGATCTAAGGCTGCATTCACACCTAGGCGACAAAACGCCTGAAGCGCGACGCTCGATACGCTGGAGGGGCGAATTTCCATTGCTGTCTATGAGATGGTTCACATCTCACGCCGAACGCCGTACGCCTGCCGCCTGAAAACAAGTCCCGGACCCTTTTTTTCAGGCGGCATTGGCGTTCGGCCATAGACAGCAATGGAAATAATTTGCGAAAAAAAAAAAAGTTCAAGAAATCGCGGCAAAATACGCCGAATACGCGGCGTTACAATGTGAATGCAGCCTAAGGGCTATCTATGCGTAACTGATTCTATGAATCAGTCGCATAGATACTCTGAGAGATACGACGGAGTATCTCCGCTGTGAATCTGGCCCCTGGTTCTTTTTTATTCTGGAACCCACACAGGAGGAATAAGCAAGATAAGACACTACTAGCTTATGGGCAGTTTTTGGGTAATTTGCGGCCATTTTTAGGCATTTGGCTAAGGCAAGCCTGAAGAACCCAGAAAGACCCTATGGCTGAAAAAGGCTGGAATAGATGTATCAGCAATATTAGAAAAACGTTCATAGAAAAAACAAAAGGGTAAGAGAATAGCTTAAGGCATAAGTCAACTCTAGCAGTCAACTATAGATATCTAACTTGGGTGTACCAAGTGGGAGTGAAGGAGATGTGACCCTTAGTATCAAGAAAGCATGGCGTGGCATCTGGGGTTGCCACTTTGGCATAGGGTGAAGGGGTTGGACCTGAACTTTGGTCGAGGCTAAGCTGACAACCACTCATCTGAAGACCTTCAACCCTTATGCTGCGTACACACAATTGGAAATTCCGACAAGAAAAGATTGATGTGAGCTTTTGGTCGGAAAGTCCAACCGTGTGTTGGCTTCATCTGAATTTTTCTGTCGGAATTTCCGCCAAGAAAAATTTGAGAGCTTCTCAAAATTCTTAAGGCCCCGTACACACGACCGAGAAACTCGACGGGCAAAACACATCGTTTTGCTCGTCCAGTTCCTTGTTCGGCTGTCAGAAAACTCGTCGAGCCAAATTTTCCCATTGCCCAACGAGGAAATAGAGAACATGCTCTCTATTTGGCTCGACGAGTTTCCCGACGGGTTTCTCGTCGAAAAGTGTACACACGACCGGTTTTCCTCGGCAGAATAGGTCTCCCATCGAGTTTCTTGCTGGATTCTGCCGAGAAAACCGGTCGTGTGTACGGGGCCTCACATTTTCCGACAAGAAAAGTTCTTGGTGGAAATTCCGATCGTCTGTATTCAATTCCGACTCACCAAAAACCATGCATGCTTGGAATCAAGTCGACGCATGCTCGGAAGCATCGAACTTAATTTTTCTCGGCTCGTCGTAGTGATGTACGTCACCGCGATTTTGACAGTCGGAATTTGGTGTGACTGTGTGTATGCAAGACAAGTTTGAGCCAAGGTTCCGTCGGGAAAAAAAACAAGGTTATCTTTTCGGATTTTCCATTTGTGCGTACGCGGCATTAGGCTTAGAAGAGCCTAAGGGCTGAAGAGAGAGTTGACCACTCACTTCCCCTTTTTAGGAGGATGGTCATTACAGAGGTTCATTTATTGATGTATGTCCTCAAGAAGTTTTTTTGGGTTAGTTTAATGTCTTCCTGACGTAAGGATGGGCTTTTTTTAGACAATGTCAGGTTGGGCCTCGTACACATGGGCATGTGTGCTTGGGGCATGCAAACCATTAGTGGTCCATTAAGAAGGGCAAATCTAAGACAGTCAATTTGCAATTTGAACTGCTAATGCAATGTGGACCACAAAGTCAAACCCAAGATAGAAAGTTTGTAACCTGAATGTCTAAGCACAAGAAGGACTATCAATTAAAACCAAAGATAGCCATTCTGTAAAATGGACTTCTAACAAAAGTTGGACCACTCATTCAAGTTTAAAGCAGCTATTTTGTAACTTCAACTGCTATCATAAGACAGACCATCAGAAAAAACGATTGCCGCGTACACACGGTCGGAAATTCCGACAAGAAAAGTTTGATGTGAGCTTTTGGTCGGAAATTCCAACAGTGTGTAGGCCCCATCAGACTTTTTCTGTCGGAATTTCCGACAGCAAAAATTTGAGAGCTGGTTCTCAAATTTTCAGACGGGAAAAGTTATTTTTGATCATCGGTATGCAATTCCGATGTGCAAAAAAACACGTATACTCGGAATCAATTCAACACATGCTCGGAATCATTGAACTTAATTTTTCTCGGCTCGTTGTAGTGTTGTACACAGTGGCGTATCTAGGGTATGGCAGCCATGGCAAGTGCCATGGGCGCCATATGAAGGGGGCGCTGTTGAGTGGCTGGGCAGCAAGGCTTTTACCAGGGTCTGAGGGTCTCTTCTTCCCTCCTCCTGAGCATAGGCAGGATCTCCTTTTCAGCACCTTTGCTAATGGACAATGGCAGCGCTATCCCTACTGTGATCAGCCACAGCCCTCCCCTGTTCTCCCAGGCTCTCCCATTCCATCTGGTCGGATTGGCAGTGCACAAAGAAGGAGGAACATCAGTTTCTCCCTCTCCTCTGTGAAAACTGAGGCCTTAGGTGATGAAGATTTCATCACTTCCAGTATTGGTTCTGCATTTACCTGGCCTTGGAGGACAGAGGAGGGATCAGGGGTCTAATAAACCCCAGATTTTTCCATAAAGAGATTATGTCACTACCCAAGGTATCACAAGGGATGATAAATATCACTTGTTTTGTTGTTTTTTTTTTTGTTAAGGTTATCTTAACCACTTGCTTACTGGGCACATAAACCCCCTTCGTTCCCAGGCGAAATCTCAGCGTCCGGCACTGCGTCGCTTTAACTGACAATTGCGTGGTCGTGCGACGTGGCTCCCAAACAAAATTGGCGTCCTTTTTTCCCCACAAATAGAGCTTTCTTTTGGTGGTATTTGATCACCTCTGCGGTTTTTATTTTTTGCGCTATAAACAAAAAAAGAGCAACAATTTAAAAAAAATATATTTTTTTTTTACTTGTTGCTATAATAAATATCCCAATTTTTTTTTAAAAAACTATTTTTTTTCTCAGTTAAGGCCGATACGTATTTTTCGACGTATTTTTGTAAAAAAAAAAAAAAAAATCGCAATAAGCGACTGGTTTGCGCAAAAGTTATAGCGCCTACAAAATGGGGAACAGAATTATGATTTTTTTTATTATTTTTTTTTTTTACTAGTAATGGCGGCGATCTGCGATTTTTATTGGGACTGGGATATTGCGGCGGACATATCGGACACTTTTGACACAAATTTGGCGCCATTCACATTTATACGGCGATCAGTGCTATAAAAATGCACGAATTACTGTATAAATGTGACTGGCAGTGAAGGGGTTAACACTAGGGGGTGAGGAAGGGGTTAACTGTGTAGCCTGGGTGTGTTATAACTGTGTGGGGGGAGGGGGGTGACTGGGGGAGGGGACCGATGCTGTGTCTCTATGTACAAGAGACACAGATCGGTCTCCTCTCCTCTGACAGCACGTGGAGCTCTGTGTTTACACACAGAGCTCCACGTCCCTGCTGTCACCTGCCGTGTCACCGACGATCGCGTGTACCCGGCGGACATCGCGGCCGCCAGGTACACGCATCGGGTCTTCGGCGATGCGTCGGGACAGTTTTTACCCGCCGCGCGCCACCCAGTGGCGCGCGCGGGTAATGCACATAAAGGCCGTTTTTAAACGGCCACTTGGCACTTGAGAGCCGCGCTGCGGACGTATTTCTTCTATAGCGCGGATCTCAAGTGGTTAAAGATGGGTTTCGAATGTTTAGACAGGGGCACAGTTTCAGTGCTTGCCATAGGCACTATTTTCACTAGATACGCCTCTGGTTGTACGTCACTGCGTTCTTGACGGTGAGAATTTTGTGTGTCCATGTGTATATAACACAAGTTTGAGCCAACATTCCGGCGGAAAAAAATCCACGGTTTTCTTGTCGGAATTTCCGATCGTGTGTACGCGGCATTAAAGAAGAACTGGAGGCATCAGTAAAGGAGGCTTATAGCTCGTCAGGCCTTTTTTTTGCCATCTGTCTTCTATTGGGAAGATTTCCCTAGACTTTCGCAACAGGAAGTGAAAGGTAATCCTTCCAAAGTAAGGTAATCCCTAGTAGTCACCAGAACTAGGGTCCCAACTGGAAGATGTCCCCTCTATTCCTGTTCTGGTGACCACTCAAAATTTAGGATTTTCTTTCATTTTCGATGATAACGGTCACCAGGACAAATGGAGAAGTTAATCTCACTAATAGACAGCAATAAAAACCTGGCAACTGTTCTAATCCCCCAGTGGCGTTTCTAGGGGGTGGCTACTGGGGTCCATAGCCCAGAGTCTCTTACCTAGGGTTGGCTCTGGGCTCCATCTCCTCAGCTGGTGGCCAGGGGAGGAACATGACTAGTTAACGTTATAAGGCACAAGTTCTTATCTATATTCAGCAGTTCCGAAAATGTAATCATTGTCCCGACATCCACTTCTATACCAATCTGCCGAATAATGAAATTGTCGGGAACCGCAGCGCAAGGATTACTCCGCCGGGACTATTTGATGATTTTTGGGCTTGGGCGGTGTAATCCTTAAGCTGCGATTTCCGGCAATTATATTGCCTGGCAGGTTGGTATAGACGTGGACGTCGGGACAATGATTAAATTGTCGGAGCTGCAGAATATAGATAAGAACTGTGCCTGTGTGCCTGATAATTTA
This sequence comes from Rana temporaria, assembly GCF_905171775.1. Lineage (NCBI taxonomy): Eukaryota > Metazoa > Chordata > Amphibia > Anura > Ranidae > Rana > Rana temporaria. The sequence goes on from NC_053492.1 coordinate 22,065,005, forward strand.
CTAGTTATGTTCCTCCCCGGCCACCAGCTGAGTAGATGGAGCCCGGAGCCCAGTCCTGCCTGGATCACCACACAAGGTAAACACTTGAACTGAAGGGTTAAACAGTCCTAATGCTTCCCCTGGCCCCTAGCTGAGCAGAAGTTTTACTTTTTATAATTGCTGCAGACAAGGGGGGATGTAGGGCTCTAGGGCTCTCTGGGGACCCTGATGTAAGGTTGGGGGCTCTCTGGGGATCCTGATGTAAGGGGGGGGGCTCTCTGGGGATCCTGATGTAAGGGGGGGCTCTCTGGGGACCCTGATGTAAGGGGGGGCTCTTTGGGGATCCTGATGTAAGGGGGGGCTCTTTGGGGATCCTGATGTAAGGGGGGCTCTCTGGGGACCCTGATGTAAGGGGGGGCTCTTTGGGGATCCTGATGTAAGGGGGGGGCTCTCTGGGGACTCTGATGTAAGGAAGACTTTCTGGGGACCCTGACGTAAGGAGGAGGCTCTCTGGGGACCCTGATGTAAGAGGAGGCTCTCTGGGGACCCTGATGTAAGGGGAGGCTATCTGGGGACCCTGATGTAAGGGGAGGCTCTCTGGGGACCCTGATGTAAGGGGAGGCTCTCTGGGGACCCTGATGTAAGGGGAGGCTCTCTGGGGACCCTGATGTAAGGGGAGGCTCTCTGGGGACCCTGATGTAAGGAGGAGGCTCTCTGGGGACCCTGATGTAAGGGGAGGCTCTCTGGGGACCCTGATGTAAGGGGAGGCTCTCTGGGGACCCTAATGTAAGGGGAAGCTCTATATATACAGACATACATGTATATTATATACATGTGTAATTGTGTATGTCCGCCCAAGTGTATGACTTTATTTACTTCGCTGCTATGGGCTCTAGCCCCAGATCTTTTGTAGACTTGGCAACACCCCTGACTCTACCTAAAACTTAAAAAAAAAAAAAATGTGCCTTCACTTTACTTTAAGGCAGCCATCCTTTAACCCAAACCACTATCGCTCCAAATTCAAACCTATGGCAGCCATGTTTAACCTGAACATCCAACAAGAGGGGGACTACCAGCTCAGAAGGAGCTGGCAGCGTTGCTAGACATAAACTGCGCACAGCAAAGAATTGTACAAGCCGATGACTTAAATCTCCAGCGTCCTTTTGGTCTATAGCAGTAATCAAATCTTCCTTTGACGCCGGCGTGTGATAAACACTGCACAGAAGACCATTACGACGTCCTCTGAAAATATTTGCCTTCCATACACGATTGCTCCTTTGACTGCTAATTTCTGTAACTCTGTATAACATTTCAGCCTCCGCAAGTCCTGATGTTTGTTTATTTAAGACTGAAAACCAGGATATGACTGCATCGGATTTCTGAAAACAAATTAGAATGTACAGTAAGTAACATTCATTTTTCTTTTTATAAATTTAGAATCTCGGCAATGTGATGGGAGGAATTTACTTTTCCCTGCAGAGAATAAGAAAGCGCGGCTTGATATTATAAAAGAGGAACTGGGCCGCCGAAAACCAGATGTAGGAAAAAAGTTAAAACTGGAGGGCATTAAAGAAATTCAGTTCAGGATGCCTTGATTATCTCCAATTCTACTGGCATCGCAAACACAAATTCTGGCTTCGGTCCTTGATGACCCCGATTCATGGAAAAGTTGTGCACGTGCTGTAGCGCGATCCTCTCTAAGGCCTCGTACACACGACCGAGTTTCCAGCAAGAAACTGGGTTATTTTTTTTGCCGAGGAAACCGGTCGTGTGTACATTTTTCGACGAGGAAACTGTCGAGGAACTCGTCGAGCCAAAAAGAGAGCATGTTCTCTTTTTCCTCGACGGGAATGGAGAAAATTGGCTCGCGGAGTTCCTCGACAGCCTAACAAGGAACTCGACGAGCAGAACGATATGTTTCGCCCGTCGAGTTCCTCGGCCATGTGTACGAGGCTTCACTGATAGCTGGAAGCTACCAATTAAAGCAGGGGTCTCCAAACTTTTCAAACAAAGGGCCACTTTATTGTCCTTCAAACCAGACTCACACCAGACCTTAATTGTCTTTTTCTTTATTGTCCTTCAGACTTTAGAAAGGGCTGGATCGTGGCCAGTGGGTGCAGAAAATGTCCCGGGCCCAGCACCAGTAAGAATAAATGTGGCCTCAGGGTTGGTGGTCAGTAGGAGGAGGAGAAGTGCCCCTATCAGTAGGAGGCATAGTATCCCACCATTGATATCAGTAGAAGAAATAGTGCCTCCTTGTTGGTTTCAGTGGAAGGAATAGTGCCTCATATCAGTTGGAGGAATAGTTCCCCAAGGGCCCACATCTGGCCCTCGGGCCACAGTTTGGAGATCCCTGAATTAAAGGAAGGAACTGTATGGGAAACCTACAGACGTACTTCTATATATCCTGCAGAAGAGGAGAATGGGGGCGCAGTATATTCGCTTGTGGGTAGGTTCAGCATGACGTGGTGGGTAGAAACCACATGGAGTCCAAGTACAGTAAGGCTCCATTCACACCTAGGCGTATTCACGCCCGACGCTCGATACGCTGGAGGGGAGAAATACCATTGCCCTCTATGGAGATGGTTCACATCTCCACGCCGAACGCCGAAACGCCGAACGCCTGAAGCTCAAAACAAGTCCAGGACCCTTTTTTTCAGGCGGCTTCGGCGTTCGGCATAGGAGATGTGGACCTGGGGGGTCATGGGGGTTAAAATCGTGGCGTTTTATCGCCGCAAATCGCGGTACAAAACGCTGCAATTCGCGGGACAAAACGCCGCCATTAGGTGTGAATGCAGCCTAACAGGAATATATTTAGCTAAATTTCAGCAGTACACAACAGGCCCGGTGGGGAGGTAACACTTACAAGTTGCAACAGTGACAGGACAGTAGACTGGAGACCTGAAGATGCCAAAAGTGTCTGCCACGAGGAGAAGAATGAGGCCTGGTCGGTCTGTACCCAAAGGGGAGGCTTTCCAGAGGGTTGGCGTGGTCCCTGCACTTTCCCTACTCCTCTGGAACCTTTTCCTTTTACTGTACCTATCAAAACAAGTGACCTGACCCTACACTTGCAAAATGTGTGGCAAAACCGGGAGCCAGGGTCTTAAATAGATTCTGCAAGACCCAAGATGGCCACCAAAGTCACATGGGGTTTCAGCATCCAATTGGATAGCTGCCTCTCTGTGACTGAGGAAACCATAGAGGAACCAGGTACCTCTTCACTTTCTCCCCCATCTACATTGCCGCTGCTGATGAGCGCCACTTGCAGTGGAGAAAATAGATTGCACCTGCCTATAGGCTTGAACCACATGCACAAAGCTCATCTCCAAGAAGGAAAAATTGTATTACCTAACAATTACCTAAAACTCATACGACAGCTGGGCTCCAAGTCCTCTTATTTTTACTAGTCTGTAGTGTGGGAAGTTCTGGTCTGCAGTGCTCATGTCACTTCCGGGTCCCATGGTCCTCACAGAGCTCTAAAGCCTTGCACAACTGGGGGGGGGGGGGGGGGGGGGGGGGGGGGGCAGATGCATATACTGGCCGCCTTCTACTGGAAGAAGGGCATTACATAAAAGAATATTGAAGTATGGCTTTTTTGAGGTTTTAAAGGCTTTTTCTTTCACTGCCTGTGTGAGGTATCATGTTTCAGTATAGCAGCAGACTCTTATCACTAACTCTTTACATACCTGGCTCAGCCTGCATACAAGCCATTTTTTTTTTTTCACAGTAACAAGTGATTTCAGTGTCACAGCCTCTCCAGCAGCACCCCTCCCATCGAATGGAGAATGTGTAACTAAAGATGGCGCCTCTGCCCAGGACTACCCCCAACTTGGTGACGCCCAGATCCTGGGGACAAACTGGCTGCATTTGAGGGGGGAAACTGGCTGCATTTGAGGGGGAAAACTGGCTGCATTTGAGGAGGAAAACTGGCTGCATTTGAGGGGGAAAACTGGCTGCATTTGAGGGGGAAAACTGGCTGCATTTGAGGGGGAAAACTGGCCGCATTTGAGGGGGGAAACTGGCCGCATTTGGGGGGGGGGGAACTGGCCACATTTGAGGGGGGAAACTGGCCGCATTTGAGGGGGGAAACTGGCCGCATTTGAGGGGGGGAAACTGGCCGAATTTGAGGGGGGAAAATGGCTGAATTTGAGGGGGGAAACTGCTGCATTTGAGGGGGGAAACTGCTGCATTTGAGGGGGGAAACTGCTGCATTTGAGGGGGGAAACTGGCTGCATTTTTGGGGGGATACTGGCTGCATTTGGGGGGAAACTGGCTGCATTTGAGGGGGCAAACTGGTGGAGTTTGATGGGCACAGCGGCTGCGTTTATTGGGCACAGTGGTGGCAATTGATGTTTTTTTTTTCAATTTGTTTGCACCCCCCCAAAAATTTTGAGCACCAGCTGCCACTGCTCACCAGACAATTAGTCTGATCCAAAACATTCTCATCCTCATCTTCACAGACCATTCTGGTAAATTAGGGTATACATCGACAATTGTCCCATCCTTATGTGTCTGGAATGCGGCATTAGAGACTAGGCTCCAAATTCCTTTTGGTACCATCTGGCATCGTGCATTGGTCCCTACACAAATCTGGAGGACTCTTACCCCATCTTCCATCCCCCAAAGCAAACTCTCACATGAACTGTCTCCTGCACAGGTTGATCTATAACATGGCTAGATTAATGTAAAAACCAAGACCATTGTCTTCTTGCAGAACCTTTTCAATTGCTAGGAAAATAAGCAGCAATCAAACTTACAAAATGGCCTTCGGCGAAGACTTTACAAAAATATCTCTTTGCCAAAAACCCAGTAAAAGGGAATGTACTTTTGGTTTGTTTAGTGTGGTGTCCATAATTCACTCTATGTCCAGCAGCTGAGTAATGGCAATACCAGTAAACTGCAGAGCAAGGACCTTGAACAAAAACAGACAGTAAATATCTCCATGTTGTGCTGGAGAATTATGACCCGTAGGGGGACGAAGCAGTGACTAGAAGGGTGAAAAAGAGCGCAGCCTTCGGCATAGTCAATATCATATATCAAGCAGCATCCACCTCCCATCTGGGTCATCCATCAGCCTTGTCCTCCAAAGTCAGGACAAAATTAGTATTAATGTTCAGGCCTCTTAGCAGGTCACTCAGACAAATCAATGCGAGATAGAACAACAGACCCCTATAGTCTGTAGATCATGGTGGAAAGGGGGAGATTTATGAGGACCAACATGTATTAAATAAACCTTGAAAGTGAAGACAAGGCTGCAAGAGGAGTTGTTTTTCCTTTGAAAGCTGTAATGTGATCCGCTCTGTCCTTTCTTTTTTTACAGAGTGGTCTCAATAGATGGAAAACTCACCGTCTAAAAATTCAGTCAGAATAGGACAATGAAGCATGGAGCTTATGACATGGCTCCACCACTAGCCTCATGGACAGTTCCATAGTTATTCACTTTGGCATAGCTGCACATTTAAAATAGTTAGTTGATGAAGCAAGGGAGGGTTAGAACATCCCTTAGATGTCTGCTGCTGGATTTGCGGTCACATTCTGTCCCAGTGGTCACCTGGGGTCTTTCCAACAGGACATCTTTCCCAACAGAGACCAAGATGGCAAAACAAGTGGAGGTTCTATCTCCTCCCTGCTCTATGCAAAAATGTCTTGAAAAAACAAATCAGGGAAGGGTTAGAACATCCATCAGATGTATGCTGCTGGACTGGTGACCTGACCCTACAATTGCAAAATGTGTGGCAAACCGGGGAGCCAGGGTCTTAAATAGATTCTGCAAGACCCAAGATGGCCACCAACGTCACATGCGGTTTCAACATCCAATTGGATAGCTGCCTCTCTGTGACTGAGGAAACCATAGACTGTTCAAATGATCACCTAATGTCTCTCCAACAGGACATCTATCCCAACAGGGTCCAGTACGGCAATAAAAATAGAGGTTCTAACTCTTCCCCACTCTATCCCCAAAAAAAGTCCTAAAACTTAAATATTACTTTCAGGTTGGCCTGATTCTTTTGCCACACTAAAAACAAGGTATATGGGGTGGGGTTATAACATTCATCAGATGTCTGCTGCTGGCTTTGTGGTTACATCCTGTCCCAGTGGTCACCCGAGGTCTCCAACAGGACATTTTTCCCAACAGAGTCCTAGACAGCAATACAAATTGGGTTTCTAACTCCTCCCCACTCTATGCAAAAATGCTTTGAAAAAAGCGGGAATGGTTAGAACATGTATAAGATGTATGCTGCTGGATTTGTGGTCACATCCTATCCAAGTGGTCACCTTAGGTCTCTCCAACAGGACAACTTTCCCAACAGAGTCCTAGACAGCAATACAAATGGAGGTTCTAACTCTTCCCCACTCTATCCAAAAACAATGTAAACCATAAAAAGTCCTAAAACCTAAATATTACTTACAGGTTGGCCTGATACTTTGGCCACACTAAGAACAAGGTATATGGGGTAGGGTTAGAAAATTCATCAGATGTCTGCTGCTGGATTTGTGGTCACATCCTGTCCCAGTGGTCACCCAAGGTCTCCAACAGGACATCTTTCCCAACAAAGTCCTAGACAGAAATACAAATGGAGGTTCTAACTTCCCCACTCTATGCAAAATAACATAAAAAAAAAGCGGGGAAGGGTTAGAACATCCACCAGATGTCTGCTGCTGGATTTGTGGTCACATCCTGTCCCAATGGTCATCTGAGGTCTCTACAACAGGACATATTTCCCAACAGAGACCAAGACCACAATGAACATTGAGGCGCTGACTCTTCCCCACTCTATCCAAAAACAATGTAAACCATAATAAGTCCTAAAACTTAAAAATGACTTTCAGGTTGGCCTGACTCTTTGGCCACACTAAGAACAAGGTATATGGGGTAGGGTTAGAACATCCATCAGATGTCTGTTGCCTGATTTGTGGTCACATCCTGTCCCAGTGGTCACATGAGGTCTCTCCAACAGGATATCTTTCCGAACACTCAAAAATAGTTTGGAAAAAAGCGTCTCTCATCTTTCCCAAAAGAGTCCAAGATAGCAATACAAATTAAGGTTATAATTCCTCTCCAATCTATCCCCCCCCCCAGAAATTGTACATCATAAAAAGTCCTAAATACTAAATATTAGTTTAAGGTTGGACCGGTTCTTTGGCAACAAGCTATACATACTGTTCAGCCCAGAGGGTGTCCTGGCCACGGTGCCAGTCTGTAGAGATGCAGGTAAGAGCTCCGACTTCATTGGTAAACTGCTTTCTGTCCTCTCGGATGATCCGAACCCAGGTAGCTGAGATGGTAACAACTGTCCCAGCTGTTCAAACTCATCTGTGAACTACAGAAAAAACAAAAACAGAAATGATTGAAACATATAAATGGCAGGGTGACCTTTTGTGGCCCACAAGGCTTTGATTCATCACTTTCGACTACCCAATTTTTTTGTGGAAGGTCCATGCCCCTCCCCCCCTGTTTTTTTTCTTCACTCTTCTCCTACTCTCTTCCTTTCTTTATCCCCCCCTCTTACTTTCCCTTTTCCTCCACTACCTACCTCATTCTTAAAACCGTAAAACCTACTCCATTACTGCGCAACATGTCACTTTTAAATCCTAGGTGACATTATTGAATATCTGCTCCCTATATGACATGATTTTCTCCTACATGAGTATGCCAAGCTGATTCACGGAGCAGCCTGTTGTGTAAGCAAAATCATCAGCTAGTTCTTGTTAACTAAAATCAGCAGTTTAAATCATGATAAGAAAGTACAGAGTTTGTATAGCTTTTAGAAACACATGCATTAAAACACAGCCCCTCCTTTCTTTCTTCTGCAAATAAACCGCTGTGGTACTAAATAAAGACTAGAGATCTTATGAACACACTCAAGCCTGTTTTCCGTGTCATTTGTCTCTCACAGATCCGTGGGTCATTAAAGCTCTTCCTGCATTACCTGAAGTACACCTGGGTGGCCATAATACCTGTTTTTCTCTTCACATTTAATTATTTTATGCTATCATATATAGAAGGAAAAAGGATCTCGCGCCAAATAAAATATGATTTAAATGTGACTAAGTGAATAAATTAAATTTATCAAAAAAAGCTGCTCCCCAAAATTTCCAGCTAGCTGGAGATGTGTACAAAATAGCAAGGCAGGGGGCGCTATACTAACTGTGAATACATAACATAAATAATAAACAGTTATAATAAATACCAACAATGCAAAAATAGCGAGTGGTTGCGAGTGGTTGCCTATAAATATATCACAACGGAACAAGCATGAACCAAAACATATATGAGTCCGTTACAGTATAACAGTGAAAAGAGTCCATAAAAAGTGCATAGTAGTGCTCAGATATTCTTCAATATGTGTTGAACGAATAGAGAAATGGTTTCCACCTTCACCACTTAAGGTACACCACAATTGTGCTAATAAGGATAGCACCTTACCAGATGTCGTTGACCTTATTCGCTAGAAAAAAGGTCAATTTGGGCTTTGTTGTCACTACAGGACAAGCTATGGCAAATGATCTCTTTTCCTTGGCTGCAGCTTGGTTGGAAAGTGCCCATGTCCCGGCACTGAGGCTGTACGGCTTTAGGTCGAATAGAGAAAGATGGGTCCTTGCTGGGGAAGCTGGCGTGCGTTCCACCTCTGGCGTCAGAGAACCAGCAAGTTGATGCTGTGCGTGCCCAGGTACCGCCTCGACGTACGTTTCGTCTATGTCGTCATCAGGAAGCGTATCATATATACTATAGGGTTGATTTACAAAATCTGGTCCAGCTGTGCATGGTAGCCAATCAGCTTCTAATTTCAGCTTGTTCAATTAAACTTTGACAAAAAACAACAACCTGGAAGCTAAATGGCTACCATGCACAGTTGCACCAGATTGTACACTCTCCAGTTTTAGTAAATCAACCCCTATGCATAATATATATTTCGGATGAGTTAATGGAGCAAGTGCAATTAGGGTGAGATTTGGTGGTTTGTGAAAGGTTTGAAAGACGTAAAATGGCTCCTGAGCATTTGGGGAGATCCTTCCAAGTATTAGTCTTTGTGTGAAAGAACAGCCCATTTGTATTTATTATTTTATCTTTTTCACAGGAATAAAAAAAAACAGACAAAAAAATAAAACAGATAATTAAATGACAGATACTTACCGTAATTTTCCTTTCCTAACAAGCTCCATGGCAGCACAGATGGGTATAGGCTCCACACCCTTGCTCTCAGGACGTTAACTCATAAATTTGAGCCCACCTGCTTCCTGTACCTAGTCCTACCAAACTGTATGGCAGGGGTAGACAACCTCGGCACTCCAGCTGTGTTAAAACTACAAATCCCATCATGCCTCTGCCTCTAGGAGTCATGCCTGTGATTGTCAGGGTCTTGCAATGTCTCATGGGACTTGTAGTTTCAAAACAGCTGGAGGGCCGAGGTTGCCTACCCCTGCTGTATGGGATCTGTGCTGCCATGGAGCTCATCAGGAAAGGAAACTTATGGTAAGTATCTGTCATTCAATTTTCCGTTTTTCTGACGGCTCTATGTAAGCACAGCTGGGAACTAACTAGCCACACAGGGAAATGATAATGCTACACACTCCCTTTCACACTGGTGCGTTTTTTGCCGCGTTTTGTGGTAAAAATAGCGCTATTAAAACGCTCCCCATGCCCCTCTCCATTGAAATGAATTAAAAACGTGGTAAAATCGCGCTAAAAACGCGGTAAAATTGTGGTGTTTTACCGCGATTTTAACGCTCCATTTTTACCGCGTTTTTACCGCGTTTTTACAGCAGTTTTTAATTCAGTTCAATGGAGGGGGCATGGGGAGCGTTTTATGAGCGTTTTAATAGCGCTATTTTTACCGCAAAAACGCACCAGTGTGAAAGGGCCCTAACTCTTGCTAAAAACAAAAGCCAGGATGCCTCTGCCAAACTCAACTGTCATTAACCACTTCAGCCCTGGACCATTTGGCTGGCCAAAGACCAGAGCACTTTTTGAGATTCTGCACTGCATCGCTTTAACTGACAATTGCGCGCGGCCGTGCGACGTGGCTCCCAAACAAAATTGACGTCCTTTTTTCCCAACAAATAAAGATTTCTTTTGGTGGTATTTGATCAGCTCTGCGGGTTTTTATTTTTTGCGCTATAAACAAAAATAATTGTGACAATTTTGAAAAAAAAAGCAATATTTTTTACTTTTTCCTATAATAAATATCCCTAAAAAATATCTAAAACAATATTTTTTTCCTCAGTTTAGGCCGATAAGTATTCCTACATCTACATTTTGTTAAAAAAAAAATCGCAAAAAGGGTTTATTGATTGGTTTGCGCAAAAGTTAGAGCGTCTACAAAAAAGGGGATAGTTTTATGGCATTATTATTAATATTTTTTTTTTACTAGTAATGGCGGTGATCAGTGATTTTTATTGTGACTGCTTCATTATGGCGGACACATCGGACATTTTTGATGGCATTTTGGGACTATTGTCATTTATACAGCGATCAGTGCTATAAAAATGCACTGATTACTGTAAAAATGACACTGGCAGTGAAAGGGTTAATTAGTAGGGGGCGTTGAAGGGGTTAAGTGTGTCCTAGGGATGTGTTCTAACTGTGGGGGGGGATGGGCTACGTGTGACACGACACTGATCACTGCTCCCGATCACAGGGAGCTGTGATCAGTGTCCTGTTAGGCCCCGTACACACGACCGAACATGTCCGCTGAAACTGGTCCGCGGACCAGTTTCAGCGGACATGTTCGGTCGTGTGTACGGCGGACCGGACAATTTTCCGGCGGATTGGACAGGTTTCCAGCGGACTAATGTTTCTTAGCATGCTAAGAAACATGTCCGCTGGAAGCATATCCGTCTGACATGTTCGTCGTCTGTACAGACTCACCGGACATGTCCGCTTGGCCGAAAGCCCTCGCATGCGTCAAAGTGATTCGACACATGCGTGGAAGCATTGACCTTCCAGAGCCGCGCACGTCGCCGCGTCATCGTCGCTGCGACGGCGTGGCCACGTCACCGCGTATCGTGTCCGCGTGGATTTCTGTTTGATGGTGTGTACAACCATGTGTGCAAAAATGTCCGATGGAAACGGTCCGGCGGACCTTTTTTATCGGACTGTCCGCTCGTCTGTACGGGGCCTTATTAGGCAGAACGGGGAAATGCTCACACTCACGGAGCTCGCGGCAGGCGTGCACTCGCCCATAATGCCGCGCCTTGAAGGGCAACGTACAGGTACGTTAATATTCTCAGCCGTGCCATTTTGTCGACGTATATCGGCATGAGCCGGTCGGCAAGTGGTTAAATGACGAGTTTAAGATAACAACCAGTCAGACAGATTAATGCACAGTACAGGTGACATCACGAGCATCGCGCAACCATAAAGAAATTCCCTAATTTATATTTAGGCAGTTTATTCTTATCTAGGTGTGGCCTGAGCTCAAGTAACCCATTAAAAAAATATATATATATTGAATGGTGATTGTGAGCGGGGATTCCAAAAAGTCAAACATTGAGTGATTAATGTGTTTATATACAATCAGTTCACTCGATCATAACCGTAAACTATACATTCTTCGAAGATAAATCAGCTAGACCGCAGCATTAGAGATAAAAAAAGAAAAGTGGAAATCCAGCCAAAACTTTTTTTTTTCTTTTTACTGTGTCTTGAATGGAGAAGGGTTCGAACCTCAGCCATTTTTGGTATTAGTGCTTACATCCCTGTAAGGAAGGTTTTGCCGCCATCTTTGTTCAGGTATTACCATCTACTTCCTGGACTGAGGTGCCATGTAAATTCCTGGTCCGAGTGATCACAGGAAATTTTTATGGCATCAGTGGGAGAGAACATCACAATTGGTATAAGGTGGAAGAATAGCGCCCCATCGTTGGTATTAGGGTTGCACCGATAACGTTTTTTCACCAATACTTTCGGTTAAGTACTCGCCGATACTGATTAACGATACTTTGCCGTGCGATTTGCGTCAATACAAAATAAATGGGCGCAAATTGGAACAGGAATGTGGTGCTATTCCTGTCTGAATCTCATGTGATTTCCTCCACTGCTTTTGTGTGTGCATGTGTATATATAGCAGCAATGGCGAACCTATGGCACGCGTGCCACAGCTGGCACGCAGAGCCATCTCTGTGGGCACGGGAGAGAGTCCAGGTTCGCGGCAGTGAGAGTGCAGCAGCAAGCAGTGTCGAGGTGTGAGAAACTATCTCCACTAGTGAGTGGGTGGTCCCGCAGCCTCCGTGGGGAAGGTTACAGGCCTGAGAGCAAGGGAGGGAGAGAAGAGCTTCACCACCTCTTTGACGGCCGAAGAGGCGAGCAGCGGGCGCAGCATCCCCAGTGTCTTCTGGAGCTTGGACACCTTAAACCTAATTTTCAACAGTGAGGCTTGGAGAACAGGCAGACTGGGGGCATGGAAGATGAGGACAGGTGGGAGACACAGGCTTGCTAGGGAGCCACTGAATGTAACAGAGCAGAGAGGATCAAGGACGGAGACTGGCATGGAAGGTACCTGGCACAATCATACACAGACTACCTGCAGACTGTGGCAGAGGGCAAAGCAGGGACTACAGATAGGGACAGAGCTAGGGGGCTCTCTCTCGTCTTCTCCTCACTCTCCTCTCAGCCCAACCCCCTCTCTCTCTCCCCCCCTTCCTCTCTCTCTCTCTCTCTCTCTCTCTCAGCCCTACTCTTTGTTCCCCCTCTCTCTGTGTCCTCTCTCTCAGTCCCCTTCACTCTCTCTCACGTCCCTCTCTCTCTCTGTCCCCCGTCTCTCTCCAGGCACCCTCTTTTACCCTGTCTCTCAGTCCCCTTCTCCCTCACACACCCTCTCTCTCTCTCACCCTCTCTCTCAGTCTCCTTCTCTCTGTCCCCTTCTCTCTCTCTCAGCCCGCCTCTCTATGTTCCCCCCTCTCTCAGCCCCCTCTCCCTCAGCATTTTTATCACACCCCTCTCACTCTCCCCCCCTCTCTCTCAGTTCCCTCCCTCTCTCTCAGCCCCCCTTTCTCTTCTCCCCCTTTCTCTCAGCCCCCCTCTCTCAGTATCTCTCTCACTGTCCCCCCTTTTTCTCTCACCCCCTCTCTCTCTCAACCCCCTATCTCTCATACACCCCCTCTCTCTCACACACACTCCCGTCTCTCTCTCTCATACCACCCCTCACCCTTTCTCACTCTAACACCCCCTCTCTTTCTCTCACAACCCCCTCTCTCTTTCAACCCCCCTTTCTCTCACACACCCCCTCTCTCTCACACAGACACACCCCCTCTCTCTCACACCCCCCTGTCTCTCTCTCCTTCACACACACCTTCTCTTTCTCTGTCATCCCTCTCTCTCTCTCTTATGCCCTCTCTCTCATTCTCCCTCTCTCAGCCCCCTTTCTCTCTATCTCATTCTCCCTCTCTCTCTCTCTCAGCCCCCCCTCTATGGCACACAGCCTGGGGAGAGAAACAGACCTTCTTATGGTGATATTCCCACAGGGCAAAAGCCCAAGAGGGAAAAAACAGAACAGGGAGGGTCCCAGATATTTAACATTTCCCAAAGCATCCATCACCAGTACTCTCATCCCACCCAAGGCTTGCTGATTGGCTAGGTCCACCTTTCTCAACCAGGTTACTGTGTGCAGATCGATCTTTTTAAAGGAGATTCATAAAAGATTAAGGTCTAGCTTAATATTTGAGATCAGTTGTATCTTGGGGATATCCTGATCTATACCTCACTCTCCTTTCCATATTGCATTCTACAGTTCTACGATCAACCTGTTAATATTTTAAGCTTACTAAAGTTTCTGGCGCTCATCTTTAGTACACCCAGGGTAAAGTAATGGCCCGGTGCAGAAAGTGCAACTGGGAGGAGGGCCAGCATGACTGGGGTGGGCAGTGAGGCAGAGGAAGAGCTGGGGGTAGGTATTATGGCACTTACCAGGATTGGTGGGTCCCAAGTGTGGTGGTGTTGTTCAGGGAGGTAGAGGGGCGTTCTTTCCACCAGTGCTCAGTCAGAGCTTTTTTGCCACAGAAAAAATAAGACTTTTCCCACCCACCCTCCCCTTTTTTGGTTGGTATCTTTTCGGAGGTCACCTTTGTAATTTTCTAGGTCTGCACGAGGTAGGATGGTTCACACTTGGTGGGGCGGGTCTTACAGGAGTATGGTTTTCCCTTGCATATCACCGTTAGAGGTGTGTTCAATTTTCTTTTTTAGATAGTGGGAGGCAGCAGCGGAGGTTGTATGGGGTCTTTGAAGGCGGTGATGGTAAAAATAATGGAGATTTAGGGGGGTTGGGCCCATCTGGAGGTATGGGTGTCCCTTCCCTTACTAACAATACAATGGTAACAATGGTTTTGTCGTTAGTTGTATCTGGAAGGAAGTAACTGGTAATTGTCCCTGAGCTGGTGTAATACAGTAGTAGCGTAGCGTAGTACACTCAGGTACATTCGGCCAAGCTCGGCTTCGCTCGTGGTCACGCTCTGACATTTATGCGTGATAAGCCGAGCGTGCCGAGCGTGCCCGAGTGTACTGCACTCAGTATATGTCGGCGGAGGCGTTCAAACTGAGCGCGGGAAGCGGGGATTAGACTCGGAGACAGCACGGGAGAAGCCGGGAGGACACCACCGAGGCCGCAGACGGACGCCGGACCGGACAAGGCCGCCGATGGACGCCGGGCAAGACACCAAAACTGTAAGTAATAAAATGTTTTTTTTTTTCACAGGAATTTCGGGTCTACATTAGGGGTGCACACTATACGCCGGAGCGCGCAATACCCCGATAAATACAGTAGTTGTCTGAAAAAAATTGCCCTTCAAAGATCTCTAGACAGGGCAGGTTTAAGCTGAGTTTTTTTTTGGTTTAATGGTTATGTAAAAATTTATTATATGCATTACGTTGTATGCTGAGAGTTTTTTGTATTTCGTTTTGTTGTAATAAAAAGGCTGCTATGGCCATTCGACTCCATAAAGAATGTGGCGCCTGGTCAATCATTGGGTTTAGGGAATACGGGTGGTTGTAGGAAAACGAGAGCCTCAGTAATCTGCACATTCCTTAGTCAAGAACTACACTTGAGATGAAGCTTCTTGTGAGGCCCCGTACACACGACCGAGTTTCTCGGCAGAATTCAGCCAGAAACTCGATCGGAGCCGTATTCTGCCGAGAAACCTGGCCGTGTGTACACTTTCGGCCAAGGAAACCGACGAGGATCTCGTCGAGCCAAATAGAGAACATGTTCTCTATTTCCTTGTTGTTCAATGGGAAATTTCGGCCCGCCAAGATCCTCAGTGGCTTCACAAGGAACTCGACGAGCAAAACGATATGTTTTGCCCGTCGAGTTTCTCGGACGTGTGTACGGGGCCTAAGAGTGCTTAGGGTATTCACATTGCAGCTGTTGGTCATCTGGAGGTCAATATTTATTAAGGATCAGTACCAATGACCCTACGAGTGTATCTGCACACAGCTACAGTATGAAAAAAGAAATACGACTTGTATTTGTTGAGTGGACATCTATGGATGGTTCCACTGCTGGAGCTCTAATAATCGGCATTTCGGGCTGCATAAAATAGAGGGTCTCCTGGCCAACGGCATGTTAAACAGCCCCTATTCTACCCAGAGACAAAAGCCAGAGAAGGTATTGAGAAAGTTGGGAAGCGTCAGCGTGGATGAATTTACATGAGGGGTTTACATCATACGACATGGCCGGACTGATGAATGAGCCATGATAAAAGCTATCGGCATCCAAACGATTTCTTCCATGGACGGTTTTTCAAAGATCTTTTTCACTGTCTTTTGTCACAGAGCTTTCTGTTTATGTATTTAAATTCTGAACCGCTGATTAGACATACCGTTCCGCATTCATGTGCGTGCTTGAACTGATGGATGAAACCCCTGGATAATGATTCGGGACTAACGAGAGCAGCAACACCGCAGTCACGTTACAGAATTCAAGCTGGTCTTGGTGATTTTCATTGCCATGGTGCATGTTGCTTGGTTGCCTTGCATAATGTGTCTGATGTCTAAACCAAGTCAGGTCAGCAAACAGTGTTCATTCCATGATTCCTTCAACAGATCCACCTAGCCTCCTTAAAGTGGACCTGTACTGCGGTGCTACCTTAAAGCTATAGTACTGGTCAGTGGCGGTGCGACCATAGTGGGCGTAGGAGCGCCGCCCCCTCTCTCCTGCAACCGTCAATCTCCAATAGATAGATTCATGCGTTGCATGAGTCTATCTATTGTCACCGCCACTCAGGGATGGAGTTTCTCACTTCTGCCTAATCTTGTCCCATAAGGAGGGGGCACCAAACTGATTCTTTGACCCGGGAGAAATAATGTCTAGCTTCCCCACTGGTACTGCCTATAAGAGTACCAGTACCAGCCGTTCTACTCTAATAAAGTAAAACGGCTAGTGACTAGTGAAGGGGGTGAGGGGGCTTGGGTGGCCGGGGGGGGGGGGGGGGGTTGCGGGAGTTGTCCGGCCGCTGTGGGAGAGACCTGTCAAAGTGGGGCAGTCTGGATGAAGTGCAGGGCCAAATTTTTGTCCCAGTCCAGCGCTGCCGCCACTATTCAGGTGTCTGACCCCTTGTTGAGCACCGGCCATCTGAATTACTGCTGTGCGTTCTCTGTTTAAACAGTGCTGTGTTAGGAAATCGCTTTCCTAACATTGCCCCGCCTCTCAGCCAATCAGGTGCACCGGGTCTGGTTACCGATCACCTGATTGGCTGAAGCGACAGGCGCTAGGCGTCCAATCATAGCATCTCTGCCAAGAAGAGGACGGGAGAAGACATCAAGGACTCGAAGGGAGCGTGGAGGACGGCGCTGACCCGAGAAAGGTAAGTGCCAGGCGGGGAGGCCAAACTGGCAGTTCATGGGGCAAACTGGCATTGTTTGATGGGGCAAACTGGCGGCATTTGATGGGGCAAACTGGCGGCATTTCATGGGGAAAACTGGCGGCATTTGATGGGGCAAACTGGCGGCATTTCATGGGGAAAACTGGCGGCATTTGATGGGGAAAACTGGCGGCAATTGATGGACACAGTGGCTGCATTTGATGGCACAGTGGCGACAATTGATGGGCACAGTAGCTGCATTTGATGGGCACAGTGGCTGCAAATGATATTATTATTTTTTTTCTGTTTGTTTGCGCCCCCCCCCCCAAAAAAAAATATTTGAGCACCAGCCGCCACTGTTTAAAACCATGGCTCATGGCTTGGGACACCGGCATGAATAGATAGATATAATTATCTATTTGCCTCCCACAATCACAATAAAAGAAAAGTGAAATAAATAGATTTTAATGGGAAATATTTCGAAAAATAAACAAACACAAAGCAATCTCATCCCCGCCGACATCGTCTGTCATCATGCAGCGGATAACGGGCCTGAAGCGGCTGACTGATCCCTGGCCGGCACTCCAGTAGAAGAACTGGTGGAGTGGAAGGAGAGTGTCCCAATGTGTCATACAGAGGATCTGGTTTCCAGCTCTGGGACATCCATACAGTTCATTCCTCGTCCAGCTGGCTGAAGCAGAGACAATGGAACGCGAGAAATTCTTGCGAGAGGCTGAGTGCACCGAGTAACTCAATATCTGGACGATTACTCTCGCCCCCTTCACCAGGAAGAGAGAACACGATAAAAGGGCCCTGGCTTGCCAATTCGCAGGGAGCTCAGCTCATCATGGGCTTGTAGATTTAGATATTCAGACCTTGGCATTGTAATTGTTAAATATCTAATGCTGCGTACACACGACCGTTTTTCATGTCATGGAAAAAAACAGTTTTTCTCGACGTGATTCCTCTCAAGCTTGCCTTGCATACACACGATCGTGATAAAAAATGCTCAAGCAAAGCGCGGTGACATACGGCGGCACTATAAGGGAAAGTTCCATTCTAATGGTGCCACCCTTTGGGCTGATTATGCAAATTTCCTTTATAACTTGCTTCTGAGCATGCATGTTTTTACCCCCGTCGTTAAAGCCTACACACGACCGTTTTTCACGACGAGAAAAACGACAATGTGAAAAACGACGAGAAAAAATAGAGCAGGTTCTAAATGTTTAATGCCCATTTTCCATTGTCTCTGCTTCAGCCAGCTGGACGAGGAATGAACTGTATGGATGTATGGAAATCTCCCTCCGGGCTGGTGACACTATGCACAGCCACCGGCCGCCTCTACCAAATGCTGTTTTTGCAGAGCAGGATTATGCCTGCTGGAGGTCTGTTAACACAGGTCACGGCCGCTGTTCACCTCCCACTGTGCAGCCATGCCTGTGTCAGCTCCGAGGTAGATGGCTGCAGAGCTGAGCTATGTCTCGTCTCACACATAGCTCAGCCTCAGCGCACACCAGCGCTGACATCTCCTTCTCTCTCTGCACAGGCACGAGGAGAGATAGAGCTCATCTGCTCCTCCTTATTCCGAGTCTGCCCTGCCCACACTCCCTGGGCATGTGTGGGCACTGGACAGGAAGTTTGAACCCAAAAAAACATCAGACAGCCTGCCTGCGCCTCAGCCTCCATCCTGGTAAGCTCACCCTCTCTAGTCTCTCCTGCCTCCCAGTGTATAAAAAGGGGTGTTCTGTGGACTTTGTTAAAGGGGAGGGGGGGCAGGCTTTGGTGAGAAGAGACCCTCTTTACACAATAGTCCACAGCATGCACCCTTAAATCAAGTTTCCCAGAACACCCCCTTACATCAGATCTGATGTATATGGGGTCTGTGCGGTCTCTGATGTATATGGGGTCTGTGCGGACTCTGATGTAAGGGGAGGCTCTGTGCGGACTCTGATGTAAGGGGGGACTCTGTGCGGACTCTGATGTAAGGGGGGGCTCTGTGCGGACTCTGATGTAAGGGGGGGCTCTGTGCGGACTCTGATGTAAGGGGGGGCTCTGTGCGGACTCTGATGTAAGGGGGGGCTCTGTGCGGACTCTTGTGATCATGAAAAATCTTAGATTGTTTTACTCGATCCATCACTTTTCCACGCTTTATGGGCCACTTGACTGGACTTGCCTCCCAGGCCTAAGGCTGTCAGCCCTCCCCTGCTTGTAGACACAACATGAAGTGAGATAAAACTCCACTTAGTTTTGCATTAAAGGGGTTGTTTGGTATTTAGAAAATACAAGAAAATTACCAAACCCACCACCAACTCTTGCTGGCCCACAGAGTGTATCAAAGTCATACTTCTTACATAAGGGAGATACCAGAATTCAACAAAAGCATGACTGTTGAGGTCCTATGGGAAGAAGATAAAACTTCCTGCTGTTTTGGGTGCTGTTGGTTTTAAACTGTCTGATGCCAGTGGGATAGGTCATTGGTTTATAGCTCATAGAAGCCCTTGTTGGGAAAGGTGTAAAGTCTTAAACACTTTCACAATTTAATATGTACATTGTCTTACTGTCTTGCTGCCAGTGTGCCCATCAATTGCCGCTACTGTGCCCATCAATTGCCACTACTGTGCCCATCAACTGCTGCCAGTGTGCCCATCAACTGCCGCCAGTGTGCCCATCAATAGCTGCCAATGTGAATCCCCCACCCACCCGGCACTTACCTGTCTCGGCGGGGCATCGGGTCACGGCGATGTCCTCCACACTCCTTGATGTCTTCTCCAGTTCTCTCTTCCCATCCTCTGCTATGATTGGACGCCTGATAGGTGCCGTCCAATCACAGCGCCTGTCGTTTCAGCCAATCAGGTGACAGGTAACAGACCTGAGCACCTGATTGGCTGAGAGGCGGTTCAGTGTTAGGAAAGCGATTAATTTGCTTTCCTAACACAACTCTGAGTGAAAAGCGAGCGCCCAGCTTGGCGCCTGCTGTTCAAATTGAATTGGATGCCTATTAGAGCCTAAGGCCCAGATTCTCAAAGGCGTTACGACGGCGCAACACCATTAGCGCCGTCGTAACACCTCATCTGGCCCCGGAATCAGTTGCGCATAGGTACCCATTAGATCTGACAAGCGTAAGGCTGTTACGCTGTCAGATCTTAAAAGTAATTTTTTTTCCCGCCGCTAGGTGTCGCATCATCGCTTTTCCCCGTCGTCTATGCAAATGAGGCAAGTACGGCGATTCCCGAACATACGCGAGGTCGACGCAGCGAATTAACGTCGTTTACGTAGCGTACCCGACGCGTAAGGTTGCCCCTGCTAATTAGCAGGCGCAACCAATGTTAACTATGGCCGTCGTTCCCGCGTCGAATTGAATAAAAATTACGTCGTTTGCGTAAGACGTCCGTGAATGGCGCTGGACGCCATTTACGTATACATCTAGGCAAATGACGTCGGGGCGACGTCATTTAGCGCAATGCACGTCGGGTAATTTACCCGACGGAGCATGCGCAGTACGCTCGGCGCGGGAGCGCGCCTAATTTAAATGGTGCCCGCCCCATTTGAATTGGGCGGGCTTGCGCCGAGCAATCTAACGCTACACTGCCGCAAGTTTACAGGTAAGTGTTCTGAGAATCAGGATTTAAACCTGTAGACCTGCGGCGGTGTAACGTAGAGCTCATACATTACGCTGCCCAGGAGCAACGCTAATGTATGAGAATCTGGGCCTAAGGCTCTAATCAGTTGCTTCAAAAAAAAAAACCTGCTGCTGTAATTCAGGTGCCCGGCACCCGAAAATGGGTCGGGCACATAGCTATGATTAAGCACTGTTTAATAGTGTGAAATGCGTCAGCTCTTATGTCCGTTCTGCTGTGGCATGTATTTTTGATCCCATTTTTGAACAAAAGGCAATTTTTGGAGTGTGGCTGTCCAGAATTTCTTCCTATCTCATTGCTATATGCATTACCAGCACCTTTGGCTTCTAAACTGGAGGAGAGGCTTGCTGTTGTTTGACCTACCTGGAGCGGTGATATCCCTTTCCCGGCATTAATAGGGGATGGCAGCGGCCACCATAGATAGATTCATGCAATGCATGAATCTATCTATGGTGAGAGAGGTGGCAGGAGAGATGGGGCGGCATCCGTGCACCCTTTTTGGACGCACCGCCACTGTCTGTGACTGAATGACCTCCCATCCAATGATACTGGTATAGTTCTGGGCCAACATCACTTGGCAGAGCCAGTGGCATGACACCAGTGATCTTTTTGGCTTCCTGTAATTGGGGTATTATGACCACTAACCACCAATGACTACCAATGTAAGGGACATTCTTCCTACGGACCTCCAATATAAGGGGTAATCTTTCAACTGACCATCAATGTAAGGGACATTCTTCCCACTGATCACCAATGTAAGGGACATTCTTCTCACTGATCACCAATGTAAGGGGCATTCTTCGCACTGATCACCAATGTAAGGAGCATTCTTCCCACTGATCACCAATGTAAGGAACATTCTTCCCACTGATCACCAATGTAAGGGACATTCTTCCCACTGATCACCAATGTAAGGAACATTCTTCCCACTGATCACCAATGTAAGGGACATTCTTCCAACACTGATGTAAGGCGCTGGTGATGAAAACACTCTGATGTGAGGAGGCTGGTCATGAGGACACTCTGATGTTAGGAGGCTGCTGATGGGGACACTCTAAAGGGGCCGCTGATGGGGACACTCAGAATTTAAGTGGGCCAGTCTGGATGAAGTCCAGAGTCAAATCTTTGTCCCAGTCCAGCCCTGCCTGGGTGTCAAGGACTTCTTGGGGGTCAAGCACATAATAAAGCCAAGGAGAATGTTGAGCCTGGAGTACTGTTCGACTTGAAATACAGAAAAAGATATAGATGCCTTTTTTTCTTGCTCTGCGCTTATGGACCCACAAATCACATCACAACCAAAAAGAGCAAAGTTTCTTTCATATTCTCTAATATTGGAACACCTCAAAAAGCAGCCAGTGAAAGACAAAAGAAAATAGAACAAGTCTTACCTGATTTTGAGTCTCCAGCTTTATGTCTTCTTGAACTTGCTTGCCCATTGTGGTACGTGCAGACGCAGAGCCACACTGGTCAATCTGCTCATTCTTTTCCAGCTTGACTTTGACATCATCCAGGCTTAGGGCAGGAGACGGTTTCACCTCCTTCTCGTCCTTGTCCAGTAGGTTACGAAGAAGCTGATCTTTGGAGTCCTTTTTCTTTTCGCCATAAGGTTCCATCTTTATGTCTGCTGTGCTCCCCTGAGTCTGGCTATTGCTGGACCCAGAGCATTTCTTGTCATGGTCTATAGACAGAGTACTTATATCCGAAGGGCTTCCCTCTTGAAGGAGCCGATGCAAAATTTTGTGTCTCTCGGTCAAGGAACTGTGAGAGGAGGGACACGTTCCAGTCGTTGAACTCCCACAGCCAGAATTGGAAACAACGGGGCAAGTCAGTGGATCTCGGTAGGTTGGATCCCCATCTCGCAACTTGTTCTCTGCAGTGGTTGCCAAGAGCTGAACAAGTTTTTGACTTGAGGCAGCCAATGAACTTTTAGTCTCGCTGTCCCCAACCCGACTGTCGTTGTTATTACCATGACTGTTCTCCTTAGGCTCCATTTTTATGGGCTGCATACTGAGCCTTCCAGGGGAACTCTGTGACGGGGCTTGCCGCAGAACAGGGGATGTCGTAGAAAAGGGGTTGGAGGGGTTGCTAGGTCCATCGTTAATGGCCTGAACAGAGGGGTTCATTGGGTTATTACAAAAGAGCCTAGGATTGTTACTGTTGTTGCATATCCCACTTGTCATGCCTGGGGAGGGTGAGGAATATCCTACAGGGGTCATAGGTCCTTCATTCAACATTGGCATGGAGTTTTGGGGAACATTGGAAAAAGATCTGTTGTTATTGTTGTTACAACCACTACTCGACAAGCCAACGGGGGAGTGCATGGTAGGCATGGGTGGAGAAAAAGGATTACCTGAAACTCTAGGCCGGGACACCAGCCCTGGACTACCCCGCGGCCTTGGAGACATGAACTGGGAAGGACTCATCCCAGGACTGCTCATGGGGGAATTGTTGAGGTTTAGGTTGTTACTATTCTGGGGTCCGGCCTGCCCCATATTTAAGGCCACGTTGGTTCCAAGCTGACTTCCAGGAGAACATCCATAGTTAGCTTGGCTGGTGTTGGAACTGCTGATGTTATGGAGGCCGGTGACATGCTGCTGGTTTACGCTGGAGGTCAGCATGCTGCCACTGGATGGAGAGGTGGTAGAAGAGAAGGGCATTCCTGGCGCTGGGGAGATGGTAGAGTTGATCGAGGGACTGAGTCGCGGTAGTGACATTCCTGAGTTAGTGTTGTCTTGGGTGCAAAGAGAGTTTTGATCCCTAAGAACAAAAAGAGAGTTTTTCTAATGGTTATGACATTCTTTTAATAAAAACTACAAAAATACATTATGTCTAAAATAAAAGGGGAAGGAAGTCCATTCAGTAAGATAGGCATAGTTCTGTAAAGAAACCCTCAGCATGTGCAAGGCACCAGAATAAAAACATACTGTAGTTCAGCTGGAAAACCCAGTTAACGTAACAAATGAAAAAAAAGTTAAAATCATATAATCTCATCTTGTCCTGTTTTTTGTTACAAAAAAGTTGCAGCTTAGGAACAGGGATGGCTGCAGAGGCTCTAGTTGGTTACTTGATGTTGTCAGGTGACACTGGGAGTAGAGTGGCTCTGAAAACTCTAACAGTAGGCATGATGTCGGGAGGTATTATACTGTCAATCAGCCCCTCTAGGCTGGAGAAGAGGCACTGATGTCACCGCCTCCAATGTACACTCAACCACGGTGGAGATGGTGTGGTCACATGCCTGATGAAGCAGTCCTGCGAGGCTCAGAAACGTTGCTTCTGCTGTAACAATGTGATTGCTGAATGAAGCTTTGGACCCATTCTGAAGATCCATGGTGTGCTGGTGACATTTTCTTAATCATGGTGGTACTTAGTTGGCAGAATGACTATTGTTTTATTGCACTACCGCCCCTACAGCTCAAAGGACCTATTAAATGTACAGTATCAGGACTTAGATTAAGACAAGATTTGAGTATAGCCTCACATAATATTAGATAATATATCATAAAGGGAGTACCATCATCCAAATTAATATAGGAAAGCTGGAGGAACCATTCGGTTTTCTGGCGCCAGTCGGCCTTGACCGAACGGGTGAGCAGGTTTCCTTATCTTAAACATTGATTGTATTTTTGCATTAAAGTTTGTTTGTATTGCTTTGTACTTACAGTATGTTTTGCCTTATTGCATTATTTGTCTCACAGACCACTCCTCCTGAAGAAGCGGTTAATTTCCGCGAAACCGGTAGAGGAAACAATTCATACTCCACTCCAACAGGAACCTTACGGGGGTACCCGTCAGTAGTTGATTTTGTGGTGTATTTCTTTTAATACTTTTGTATGTTTTATATGTATTAAACAGTATTTTTTACCATATTAATTTTGTCGTTGTATCAGTACCGAGATAGTCTATTACTTTACCCTTGTAGGTGGTTATATGTGGTTTGGTCAGCATCAGCAACTGCCCCCATATTCCTACCTCCTCCAGCTTTCCAGGAATTAGATTAAAGTAGAACTTTGGCCTCCTAAAAAAAAAAATAAGCGCTGGAGAATTTTACTTATTTTGGGTGATGCAGCAATATTTAAAATGTTCCCTATCTTTGATACAATATAATGAGGATCCTGGTATAATTTCCTGGTTTGCAGTGACACCTTAAACTTTCAAATGGGTGGATCTTGCTTAGAAGTCAATGAGATGTGTTGGAACATTGTATGATCTCTATGATCCTTGCTGTCTCCTTTCTAAGTGCTCTTTCTTTTAGGACATGACTAAATAGATGGTTTCTTTGACATATATTCACCTCCGTAAATCTTGTGGTGAAGCAAATCAGATCTGGGAAACACATTGACTTAAGCCTTTGGCTTCCTACTGCATTAATCGGCTCAGATGACTGAACATATACTACCTAGACATGTGCACACTGAAATATTTTGTTTTGGAATTTCGGTTTTGTCTGAAAAATAAATTTGTTTAGTTGCTCCCAAAATTCGTTTTCATTTATTTTGTTTAGTTAAAAAATGCATTTGTTCGAAAATCCAAATTAATTAAGGTCGAATCTGTCAATTGAAAGGCTTATGGTGTCTGTCGAATGTTCTAAGAAGATTCGACGAAGCAGCTAAACCGTACGACTCCGCAATCGTACATTTCCGGTCGAATTCTCCGCCCACAAGCTATAGTAGAATTCTAATGTTGTATGACTAGTAATAATTATGTTTATTAATTATTATTACTAGTCAACCAACATTAGAATTCTTCTATTCTAATGTTGAATCTTTTCTCTCTCTGTCGAATCTTTTCTCTCTATGTCGAATCTTTTCTCTCTATGTCGAATCTTTTCTCTCTATGTCGAATTTTTCTCTCTATGTCAAATCTTTTCTCTCCATGTCGAATCTTTTCGCTCTATGTCGAATCTTCATGTCTCTATAATGTTGAGTCTTTTCGAATAATCTTGGACTAATAGAGTTAGGTTAGGCACATTCGACCGCAGATTCGATAGACACAGATTGCTATTGTCACCGTCATGTTGAACCTTCTATTTATATCGAACTGTTGTCGCAACGAAACGAAAATAAAGCATTTTTTTATGCCGGATATTTCAGATTCTGCGCGTTCGTTATGGTTTGTTAAAACGAACGCCAAAATCCCTGAAATTTGTACGAAAATGCATTTGGACGAAAACGAATGCACATGTCCAATCATATTCCGATTTTTGAATTAGAGATAGAGATACAATACGGTATTCAACTAGCTGAGCAGCAGCAGGTTTTTGTAGGGTAGATATGGAGGTTCTACACAATTTGGGCTAAAAAAAGTTCATGCAATTGGGATTGAACCCCACTGCTGTTCTTATGCGATTTTAGAATCTTAAAGGGGTTGTAAAGGTAAAAAAAAAAAAATCCCTAATAGCTTCCTTTACCTTAGTGCAGTCTTCCTTCACTTACCTCATCCTTTGATTTTGCTTTTAAATGTCCTTATTTCTTCTGAGAAATTCTCACTTCCTGTTCTTCTGTCTGTAACTCCACACAGTAATGTGAGGCTTTCTCCCTAATGTGG
Organism: Rana temporaria; assembly: GCF_905171775.1. Lineage (NCBI taxonomy): Eukaryota > Metazoa > Chordata > Amphibia > Anura > Ranidae > Rana > Rana temporaria. Next base: position 22,090,960 of record NC_053492.1, read on the forward strand.
AGAAAGCCTCTTGAGGGGTGAGGGGGCGAGCAGGAGGGTCAGGACGCTCTCTACTTTGCAGATAGAGAAAGGAGCTGTGTGTAGTGGGCATCCTGACCCTCCTGCTCGCCCCCTCCCCCCTCAAGAGGCTGTCTCCACACCAGGGAGAAAGCCTTGCATGACGGTGTGTAGTTACAGACAGAAGAACAGAAAGTGAGCATTTCTCAGAAGAAATAAGGACATTTGAAAGCAAAATGGAAAGATGAGGTAAGTGAAGGAGGACTGCACTAAGGTAAAGGAAGCAATTTGGGGGGAACAAATTACCTTTACAACCCCTTTAATGTAATAAAATAATATTTTTTATAAGAGTTGTTGTTGGTTTGGCACTTTACAAATCCCATAAACTGGTTTACTATTTGTTTTACTAATTAAACAGTTCAATCTACTGTTGTTACCTTTTAGATTTTGTAGAGCAGGTGTGAAGGGTAGAGAGGAGAGGGGTTAGAGAGAGGAAAATGAGAATATAGATGAAGGAAAGCCATCAAAAAAAGAAAGGGGAAAAAAAGAAAGTAAGGAGGAGGAAAAAAGGGAAAAGGGAAGCTGGAGGAGTTTGGGGTGGAGAGAGAAACTAAGGAAGGTAGGGTGCTCCCATAAGGCTGGCTATTGCTTCCAATGCTTTTTTCTATAGACCATTCTTGCTATTATCTATAGACAGATTACTTATATCCAAAGGCCTTTTTAAGTAGCCGATAGCAAAATCTTGGTGTCTCTTCGTCAAGAATTTTGAGAAGAGGGATATGTTCCAGCCACTGAACTACAAAACAATAACAATCTCCTGCGCTTGGGTGTTTTAGCTATACATGGGTGGTGTGATCCACTCTTTGGATTTAGGCAAAGCCTATAGTCTTGCAGCCCTCCTTAGAACAATGGGTATTCTTTGGAACTAGAAAAAAAGGAGGGCACACCGACCTTGTGCATTACCAGTGGTATAATATTTTAATACAAACATAAAAGCAATATATATATACTCACAAACTAGCAAAAAACAAGGCTTGTCAATTGATTGGACTGCGTCCCTTGACACCTGCAGACCGGACCTAATGTTGAGGGGAGCCTAGATGGTCAGCTGTTTGGGGTACCATCTGATCCCCTCAACTTCAGGTCCAGCCACTGAACTTCCAGAACTTCTAGAATTGCTAACAGCTACGCAAGGCAATGAATCTAGGGAGGTTGAGTCCCCGTCTCACAATTTGCTTTCTGCAGTGGCTAAAGTTTTTGATTTGATGCAGCCAATGAACTTTTAGTCTTGCTGTCCCCAAGAATTACCAATACTACTCTCTTTAGACTTAATTTTTTTTTAGGCTGCATACTAAAGCCTCGTACACACGATCAGTCCATCCGATGAGAACGGTCTGAAGGACAGTTGTCATAGGTTAACCGATGAAGCTGACTGATGGTCCGTCACGCCTACACACCATCGGTTAAATAACCGATCGTGTCAGAACGCGGTGACGTAAAACACAATGACGTGCTGAAAAAAACGAAGTTCAATGCTTCCAAGCATGCGTCGACTTGATTCTGAGCATGCATGGATTTTTAACCGATGGTCGTGCCTACTAACGATCGGTTTTGACCTATCGGTTAGGAATCCATAGGTTAATTTTAAAGCAAGTTGGCTTTTTTTTTAACCTATGGTTAAATAACCTATAGGGCCCACTTCAGACCGTTGTCCTCTGGTTAACCTATCGTGTGTACGAGGCCTAAGACTTCCAGGGGAACTCTCTGAAGGGACTTGCCATAGAAGAGAAGATGTTGGAGAAAAGGGTTTCAAGGGGTTTCTAGGTCCATCGTTAATGACCTGTATGAAAACGTTCATTCTGGCATTAGAAAAGAGCCTAGGATTTTCTATTGTTGCATACCCTACCCTATTACAGTATGTCCATGGATGATGAGAAAAATGCCACAGGGGTCATAGGTCCTCCATCTAACATTGGTATAGAGTTTACACTGTCTGAATTGCCAACAGGAGAGTGCATGGTGGGCATGGATGAAAAAAGAGGAGTCCTTGGAACTCTAGGCTGGGATACCAGCCTTGGACTATCAAATGGCCTTGCAGATATAATCTTGGAAGGTTGGAGAAAAGAAAAGAGAGGGAAAGGGGGTAAAAGGGAAGAAAGAGGTGAAAGGAAGAAATCCTTTAAAATAATGACTTAATAAAAGATACAAAAAAGAAGACCGGGATTCATCCATCACCTTTCTATGATATGGATCCCCATAATGAAGGGCTGCATTTCTGGGCTCTGTGGGTAGCATAGTTTGCACTTTGTGTGCGCGCTCAACTCAGTGCCGTCACTCAAGGTGAACTTGTAAGAAGGGCTGCAAGCCGTCCCCCTCGTCATCACTGCGGACAATCACAAGACAGTTACATCATTTTTTTTATATTTAGAAATCGAGCAATCTGAATTTTTTTTCATACAAAAAACAATTAGGCTTCTTTTAAATTTTATAAGCCCACTTTTAGGTCTACTTTAACAGGGATTGGCAGCGAAATGATTAAAGTGGAACTCCAAGAAGAATAAAAAAAATTACACATATGATGAAGTCTGTCACTAGTATTAACACAGCTGTTTTTATTTGAATGGCTCAACTGGCAGGATCAACGGGTAATAAAACTACAGGGGTGACTCAAAAACAAAAACTGCTGTGTTAATGCTAGTGACCTGTTTTGTCCATTGTTCTTTAGTCCTACGTGCCTCCATATTGTTTACTTAGTATCATAGCAGTGCTAGCAGGCTTACCTTGTTAAATATGTAGGTTGGATTGCTTCATTCAGATCAATTAACAGCCCATTCTTCGGAACATCGCTGTGACACCAAACTCAAACAAGGGAAGCTTGAATGTCTAACTGCTTGTTGCCATCGGGTTGTGGGTGGCTAATTGACATTTGCAAGATAGTACTATCACTATAACCCTAACACTAACCCCCCTGTAACCCCAACACTAACCCCCCTGTAACCCCAACACTAACCCCCCTGTAACCCCAACACTAACCCCCCTGTAGCCCTAACACTAACCCCTGTAATCCTAACAGTAACGCCCCCTGTGATCCTAACAGTAACGCCCCCTGTAACCCCAACAGTAACCCCTGTAACCCCTGTAATTCTAACAGTAACCCTCCCTGTAACTCTACCACTAACCCTTCCTGTAACCCTAACAGTAGCCCTCCTTGTAACATTAACACTAACACTCTTTCTATCCCCCATTCCTATAAACCTAACATAACCCTGACCATAAGCCCAACATTAACCCTGGTTTGTATTGTAACCTGAACACTGACACTCTTTGTAACCCTATCACAAACCCTCCCTGTAGCCCCAACACCAACTCTACTTGTAGCTCTCACAACAAACCCCCCAATAACCCTAATACTTACCCTGTCTGTAATGCCAACGCTAACCCATTTTGTAACCCTAATACTAACCCTTCCCTAACTCTAAAGCCTCATACACACGCATGGTTTTCTTGGCAAGAAAACTGCTGGCAGAGCTTTCTTGCTGAGTAAACCGCACGGGCGTGTGTATGAGGCTAACACTAACCTCCCTATAGCCCTAATACTAACCCTTCCTATACCCCTAATACTAGCCCTCCCTGTAGCCCTAAGGCCGCGTACACACGGTCGTTCCAAACCGATGAGAATGGTCCGATGGGCCATTTCCATCGGTTCACCGCTGAAGTGGCCTGATGGTCTGATATGCGTACACACCATCGTTCCAAAAAACGATCGGGTCAGAACGCGGTGACGTCAAACACACAACATGCTGAATAAAACAAAGTTCAATGCTTCCAAGCATGCTTCGACTTGATTCTGAGCATGCGTGGGTTTTGAACCGATGCTTTCTGTACTAACCATCGGTTTGGACCGATCGAGCAGCAGTCCATCGGTTCGATTTTGAAGCATGTTTTAAAATTTTGGACCGAAGGAAAACAGACCGATGGTCTATACACGCTGTCGGTTTGGACCGATGAAACTGAACCTCGGTCCATTCTCATCGGTTTTGTCCGACCGTGTGTACGCGGCCTAACACTAACCTCTCTGTAGCCCTAGCACTTACCCTCCTTGTAGCTCTCACGTGAATCCTCCTAATAACCCTCTTTGTAACCTTAGTACTAACCCTTCCAGTAACCATACATTAACCCTCCCTGTAACCCAAACACTAACCCTTCTTATAACATTAACACTAACCCCTCCCTGTAAACTTAACACTAACTCTCTTTGTAACCTCAACAGTAACCCTTACACTAACCTTCACTGTAAACCTAACACTACCCCCCTATAACCCTAACCCTCCCTGTAACCCTAGAAGTAGTTCTCCTTGCAACATTAATACCAACCCTCTTTGTAGTCCCCCAAACCAATTCTTCCATTAAACCTAACCTAACCCTGTTAATAAGATTAACTCTAATACTAATCTGCCCTGTAAACCTAAACCTTCCATGTAACTCTAACACAAGCCTTCTGTAGCCCTAAAATTAACTAATGCTAATCTTAACCCTAACCATTAAATTAATCCTCCCTGAAACCCTAACATTAACCCTTTTTATCACCCTAACACTACCCCGTCTCTGTAATCCTAACCTTCCCTAATATATATATATGTTTGCATAATTATCCCTCATGTACCACGATCTTGTGCACAGAAGACCAACCCTTCCTGTACCAGTGCCAGAATCTCTTGTTCCATGTGGCAGGAATGCGTAAATCACACATATGGCTTAACAGAATCACAAAATTTTTTGGGCAGATATACTCATCAACATAAATATGTATGTAAGGGAATCTATCAGAAAAACGCCCCAAACCTGCGCAAATAGCAAAGATAATCAATATTAATAGTGACAATAAAAGCAGCTCGTTGTAAGTGAAAATAGGTGGAAAAAAAAAAATCAACAAAGTCCAACAAAGATGGTAACATCTACTCAGTGTCCAATGTAAGTGAATAATCTATAATCAAACAATAAAATGCATGTGAATCTTCCAATTCCTGATGAACAATAAAGGAGTGACTGTAGATCTTCCACCGCCATCACCTGCCACACATCCTACTTACCAGAATTTCATGGCCCCCATTACAGGTAGTCATAAACGCTTATGGATAATGCCAAAATGGATTCACATGGCCATCCTGCACACCCGTTACAGGTGATCACAGTCATGACCCCTGATGACGTCAGAGCGTGCTGACGAAATGCGTAGGGTGGCTTGAGCATGATTTGTCACTTCCGCTGTTTGCAACGCAGCTGGAACGCCAACAGCGTTTCCAACACATGGATGGCTAAGCTGCAATGGTGACTTGTTTTTAACTAATTTTTTGAATAAATCGTGATATACGTCACCATGGAAGCCCTCTTTTTGCTTGTCTTTTTCCACTAACTATTGGACCAATGGCGGAACTTTAAGGGTTGCTGCAGTCGCACTTGTGACTGGGCCCTTCCGCTATACCGCTGTGGGGGGGCCCCCCCAAGACCCGGCATTTCGCCCTGCACCTCTGACTGGCCGTTTAGAGTGCATTGGGGAGAGGTGGAAGGAGGTGGGAGGAGGCAATCAGCAGCTCTCTGGGGACCCTGGTGTAAGGGGAGGCTCTCTGGGGACCCTGGTGTAAGGGAAAGCTGTCTGGGGAACCTGCTGCAAGGGGGGCTCTCTGGGGACCCTAGTGTAAGGGCGGGCTCCCTGGGGACCCTGGTGTAAGGGGGGGCTCTCTGGGGACCCTGGTGTAAGGGGGGGCTCTCTGGGGACCCTGGTGTAAGGGGGGGCTCTCTGGGGACCCTGGTGTAAGGGGGGGCTCTCTGGGGATCCTGGCTGGCTGTTTAGAGTGCAGTGGGAGGAGGCGATCGGCAGCTCTCTGGGGACCCTGGTGTAAGGGGAGGCTCTCTGGGGACCCTGGCGTAAGGGGAGCCTCTTTGGGGACCCTGGTGTAAGGGGGGAGGCTCTCTGGGGACCTTGATGTAAGGGGAGGTTCTCTGGGGACCCTAATGTAATTGGGGGAGCTCTGGGGACCCTAATATAAGTAGGGAGTCTCTCTGGGGACCCTAATGTAGAGGGAGGCTCTCTGGGGACCCTGATGTAAAGGGGGGCTCTGGGGACCCTGATGTAAAGGGGGGCTCTGGGGACCCTGATGTAAAGGGGGGCTCTGGGGACCCTGATGTAAGTGGGGGATCCACACTCAGATATGTAACAATATATATCACCATACACACACACACACACACACACGTATATTATATACATGTGTATGCCCGCCCAAAGGTATGACTTTCTTTACTTCGCTGCTATGGGCTCTAGCCGGAGATCTTTTGTAGACCCAGCAACAACCCTAGTGGGGGGCCCTTCATGGTTTCTTGCACCGGGGCTCTAAAGATTCTAGTTATGCCTCTGCATTGGACATCTGTTCGGATCGGTGTTAGGGTTGTGAAAATTTCCCTACTGGTAATATCCACAAGTGTCTGTGATGACCTGTAATAGGTGTCCTGGGAACCTGATTGGATACTCGTCCGGATCGGTGCCGTGGCTGTGTGAATCTCTTTTGGCATTATCCATAAGCGTATATGACTACCTGTAATGGGGGGGGTCATGAAATTCTGGTGAGTAGGATGTGTGGCAGGTGATGGCGGTGTTTGATTATTTACTGTTTGATTATAGATTATTTACTGAACACTGAGTAGATGTTACAATCTTTGTTGGACTCTATATACAGTGGCGGTGCGTCCATAGTGGGCGCAGGAGCGCCGCCCCCTCTCTCCTGCACCCATCACTCAACAATGGATAGAGCTCTAATCAGCTTCCAAATGGTTAACCAGAGGGCACACAGGCTGTGCGTTCCCTGTTTAAACAATGCTTCCCTAACACTAACCCGCCTGTCAGCCAATCAGGTGCACAAAGTCTGGTTACTGGTCACCTGATTGGCTATTAGGCGTCCAATCATAACAGAGATGACATCGAGGACGGGAGAAGACATTGAGGACTCGGAGGAGGACGGCTCTGACACGAGAAAGGTCAGTGCCGGGCAGGGGGGCAAACTGGCTGCATTTGATAGGGCAAACTAGCTGCATTTGAGGGGGTAAACTGGCTGCATTTGAGGGGGCAAACTGGCTGCATTTGAGGGGGCAAACTGGCTGCATTTGAGGGGGCAAACTGGCTGCATTGAGGGGGCAAACTGGCTGCATTTGAGGGGCAAACTGGCTGCATTTGAGGGGGCAAACCTGGCTGCTTTAAGGGGGGAAACTGGCTGCATTTAATGGGGACACTAGCTGCATTTGAGGGGAAAACTGGCTACATTTTATGGCTACATTTGAGGGGAAAACTGGCTACATTTGATGGGGAAACTGGCTACATTTTATGGCTACATTTGAGGGGGAAACTGGCTACATTTGATGGGGAAACTGGCTGCATTTGAGGGGGGAAACTGGCTGCATTTGAGGGGGGAAACTGGCTGCATTTGAGGAGAAAACTGGCTGCATTTTATGGCTACATTTGAGGGGGAAACTTGCTACATTTGAGGGGGAAACTGGCTGCATTTGAGGGGAAAACTAGCTGCATTTGAGGGGAAAACTAGCTGCATTTTATGGGAAAACTGGCTGCATTTTATGAGAAAACTAGCTGCATTTTATGGGAAACTGGCTGCATTTTATGAGAAAACTGGCTGCATTTTTAGGGGGAAACTGGCTGCATTTGAGGGGGAAACTGGCTGCATTTGAGGGGGAAACTGGCTGCATTTGAGGGGGAAACTGGCTGCATTTGAGGGGGAAATTGGCTGCATTTGCGGGGGAAACTAGCTGCATTTGATGGGGAGACTGGCTGCATTTGATGGGGAAACTAGCATCATTTGAGGGCAAATTGGCTGCATTTGATGGGGAAACTGGCTGCATTTGATGGGGGACACTGGTTGCATTTGAGGGGGGAAACTGGCTGCATTTGATGGGCAAACTGGCTGCATTTGATGGGGAAACTGGCTGCATTTGATGGGGAAACTGGCTGCATTTGATGGGGAAACTGGCTGCATTTGAGGGGGAAACTGGCTGCATTTGAGGGGGGAAACTGGCTGCGTTTGATGGGGAAACTGGCTGCGTTTGATGGGCAAACTGGCTGCATTTGATGGGCAAACTGGCTGCATTTAATGGGCAAACTGGCAGCGTTTGATGGGGCAAACTGGCTGCGTTTGATGGGGCAAACTGGCAGCGTTTGATGGGGCACAGTGTCTGCGTTTGATGGACAGAGTGGCTGCGTTTGATGGGGCACAGTGGCTGCGTTTGATGGGGCACAGTGGCTGCATATATATATATATATATATATATATATATATATATATATATATATATATGTATATATATATAATTTTACACATGTATATGATTGTGTATGCTGTTTGATGCAATTTTTTAAGCATTTTGCACTTTAAAAAGCTTTACCTAGGTAGAGCGCGGTTTAAATCAATTAATCTTTAATTGATTTATTTTATACCGATTCCCATACATGTATTTCAAACGCATATTCAGCTTCCCATCCCAGAGCTCAGCTCGAAACGACCTCGGAAGCGAGCCTTCATCTGAAAGGTCTCAATTATGCCATGTTTGTATTTTAGATACCCCCAACCCGGTGCAGACGCTACACTCACCTTCTTGAAAGAGCTGTTTGGCATAGGATGGTTCATTGCCCTGAGCTTGAAAGAAAGCATAGATACACTTCCTGACCAGGTCTTCCCAGCCCGTACTTCCCGAGGCTCTCAGGGAACTCGTGTCAATAGAGATTATTTTACCTAAACAGAAAAATTAAAAAACACACAAGAACTCTGTTACTGTAAGCCGTCCCATAAGAAAACACAGATTTTTTTTCTTTTAGAGAAGCCCCCCTATTAAAAGCAACAAGCCCTGGAAAAATGACAAGATTGTCTTCCTTCATCAAACATAATCATACTTAATGTCAGGGATTTGGCCTCGGCCGGGAGGAAAGAACTCTAGATGCGGGGCAAAGCTTTCCAAATCGAGTGTTTGCACAACCTCTCGTACGCTCTGTCAGCGGGCCAATAAAAATAAGTGGAGAGTGAAGTTGTTTGCCAGCACTCATCTTCGTATGGCGCACGAACCGTGTTATCAATTTGTCGTTTGTCGGCATCTTGTGTACGGCAGCCAGAAAAGGTGTGAAAGATGACACTTGGGATAAAGTATAAATGTATTCCTGGCTTCTCCACACATACAGTGCCTAGAAAAAGTATTCATACCCCTTACAATTTCCCAAATTTTCTCATGTTACAACTAAAGGCTTAAATGTTTTTTATTGCGATTTTATGTGATGGACCAACATAAAGTGGCCCGTAATTGAAAAGTAGAAGGAAAATGATTTCAATGGCCCAGATTCAAGAAGCAATTGCGTCTGCGTAACCATAGTTACGCAGCGCAATTGCTTACTTGCGCCGGCGTAACGACTTCTCCTGATTCAAAGAGCTCGTTACGCCGACTGCAGCCTAAGATATGCGTGGCATAAGGCTCTTATGCCCTCATATCTTAGGCTGCATTCTTACGCAGGCCGCTAGGTGGCGTTCCCGTTGTGGTCAGCGTATAGTATGCAAATTGCATACTAACGCCGATTCACAACGTTACGCGAGCCCTGCGTACGCAGTTTACGTCGTTTGCGTACGGCGGTTTTTGCGTAAGGCTGCACATGCTAAAAGCAGGGGCAGCCAATGCTAAGGATACCCGTCGTTCCCGCGTCGCGAGGTTTAAATTTTACGTCGTTTGCGTAAGTGAATCGTGAATGGCGCTGGACGCCATTCACGTTCACTTTGAAGCAAATGACGTCCTTGCGACGCCATTTACCGCAATGCACGTCGGGAAAGTTTCCCGACGGAGCATGCGCTCTACGCTCGGCGCGGGAACGCGCCTAATTTAAATGATTCCCGCCCCCTACGGGATCATTTACATTAGGCACGCTTACGCCGGGCATTTTTGAGGAGCGCCCACGCAAATTACGTGGCTACTGCTTTATGAATGAAGCGTAGCGCAAATAATTTGCGTAGGCGCAGGGTAAAAAGGGTACACTGCGCCTCCGTAAGGAGCGCGCAGCTGTACCTGAATCTACCCCACTGTTAATAAATATGTGAAAAGTGTGGGGGGTACATTTGTATAGCGCCCCCCCTGAGTCAATAGAACCGCCTTTCACTGCAATTACAGCTGCAAGTCTTTTTGGGGAAGTCTCAACCAGCTTTGCACATCCAGAGAGGGACATTTTTTCCCATACTTCTTTGCAAAATAGCTCAAGCTCTGTCAGATTGGATGGAGAGCGTCTGTGATCAGCAATTTTCAAGTCTAGCCACAGATTCTCAATGTGATTTAGGTCTGGACTTTGACTGGACCATTCTAACAATTGATCTAAACCAGGGATATGCAATTAGCAGACCTCCAGCTGTTGCCAAACTACAAGTTTCATGAGGCATAGCGAGACTCTGACAGTATCAAGCATGACACCCAGAGGCAGAGGCATGATGGGACTTGTAGTTTGGCAACAGCTGGAGGTCTGCTAATTGCATATCCCTGATCTAAACCATTCTATTGTAGCTCTGGCTGTATGTTTAGGATCTTCAGCACACATTTGTTGTGTACCGTATTTATCGGCGTATACCGCACACTTTTTTGCCCTGAAAATCAGGGCAAAATCGTGGGTGCGCGGTATACGCCGATACCCGCTTTCCCGCGCCGAGTTTTGAATACTGCGCCGACATATACCGAGCGCAGTACACTCGGGTATAGTCGGGCAGTCTCGGCTCCTTCCGCGCTCACGTCCTGGACGTACAGGACGTCAGCGCGAGAGTTGCCGAGCATTGCCGACAATACACGAGTGTACTGCGCTCTGTATACGTCCGCGCAGTATTCAAACTCGGCGCGGGAAACGAGCGGGGAGGACGCGAGGACGCCGCAGAAGGACGCCGGACCCGACGAAGAGAACACCCGAAGCCGCAGAAGGACGCCGGACCCGACGAAGAGGACACCCGAAGCCGCAGAAGGACGCTGGACCCGACGAAGAGGACACCCGAAGCCGCAGAAGGACGCCGGACCCGACGAGGCCGCCGATGGACGCCGCGCAAGACACCAAAACTGTAAGTCCAAAAAAACTTTCCACAGGATTCGGGGCAACTTTAGGGGTGCGCGGTATACGCGGGAGCGCGTTATACCGCAATAAATACGGTAACATTCCAAAGCGCAGCGTATAATTTACTATTTATGTATGTTTAGAATTGTTGTCCTGCTGGAAGGTGAACCTCCACCCAGTCTCAAGTCTTTTGCAGACTATAACAGATTTTCTTCTAAGATTGTCCTGTATTTGGCTCCATCCATCTTCCCATCAACTCTGACCAGCTTCCCTGTCCCTGCTGAAGAAAAGCATCCCCACAACATGATGCTGCCACCACCATGTTTCACGGTGGGGATGGTGTGTTCAGGGTGATGCGCCACACATGCGTTTTGCTTTTAGGCAAAAAAGTTTAATCTTGGTCTCATCTGACCAGAGCACCTTCTTCCACATGTTTGTTGTGTCCCCCACATGGCTTCTCACAAACTGCAATCAGGACTTCTTATGTCTTTCTTTCAGCAATGTCTTTCTTCTTGCCACTCTTCCATAAAGGTGAGATTTGTGGAGAGCACAACTAATAGTTGTCCTGTGGACAGATTCTCCCACCTGAGCTGTGGATCTCTGCAGCTCCTCCAGAGTTACCATGGGCCTCTTGGCTGCTTCTCTGATGAATGCTCTCCTTGCCCGGCCGGTCAGTTTAGGTGGACGGCCATGTCTTGGTAGGTTTGCAGTTCTGCCATACTCTTTCCATTTTCAGATGATGGATTGAACAGAGCTCTGTGAGATGTTCACAGCTTGGGATATTTTTTAAAATCTAACCCTGGTGTGGTCTTTGGCCTTCATGATGTTGTTTGTTCACTAAGGTTCTCTAACAAATCTCTGAGGGCTTTACAGAACAGCTGTATTTATAGTCTCTGACCATTTCCCCCCAATAATTCTCCAGTCTATCACAGTCTTCTATAGCATTACATATTAGAAATATTATCTACGGCCCTTTGGAGACATGTGGAGCATCTGAGGCCCCCGTATCTTGTAAACTGGAGTGAGCCCGCAATGACAGGTGTCAAAGCATGGGAAAGGAAAGAGGCCGGGGTAAAATGTTATATTTACAAAGCTGTCCTGGATATATTGAAAGAGCTAATGCATTTTTTAAAAGCACAGTTATCCTTTAATGATAAAACAGCTGGGGAACCACCTGCCATAAAACAGTCTCCAGCAACAATGCAGCCAGATGCTCCACATTCCACCATAAGTCTTGTATAAACCGGATCGAGTTTGTAATGATCTTATCAGCATTTTCATTACAGAAAATGTTGGGAGAAGGTGAACATGTAAAGTGCAGCTTTTAAAATCTATTTTAGGCTAATAAACGTCTGCTGCTCATTTCACTGTTCAAACCGAAGATGTCAGTATAGGATTTTCTCTTTTAACTAGCCGTCTCCAAGCTGCCCGCCTTGGAAGGTGAACTTACTCTGGCTATCACAAAAGATGCCACCAGTGGTCAACTCAGGTGAACTTCTTTTTTTGTTTTTTTATTAGGGAAAGAACAGAATCCCTGTGACACCATTGGAAAGATTTCCCATCACTTCCTATCAGGGCCGTCTTTAAGGCAGGGCAAAAGGGGAAGCTGCCCTGGGCCCTGTCATTGTTGTGGGGCCCAAAGCAGCTGACACATACTTGCCAACTATCCCAGTTTAAATTCTATTGAAGTTTTAGTCATGTGCTGCGTCCTGCTATCTCAGTGTGAAGTGCTGCTGCCAATGCTGCCCAGATCTGCCCTATTGTTGTGTACAGATGACTCACCTGCAGACCCTGGGCCAGATTCTCAGAAGAGTTACGACGGTGTATCTCAGGAAACACCGTCGTATCTCTGTTTTTTGACCCGGGTATCTATGCGAGTGATTCCTAGAATCATTTTCGCATAGATACGCCATAGATCCGACAGGTGTAAGTCACTTACACCGTCAGATCCTAAATGCAATACAACGCTGACCGCTAGGTGGCGTTTACGTTCAGGTCTCATTTGACTATGCAAATGAGCCTGATACGCCGATTCCCGAACGAATTTGCGTCGCGTAGTCGTCGTTTACGTAGTTTCCGTAGGCGTAAGGTTACCCCTGCTATATGAGGGGTAACCTTACGCCAGTCCGCCGAATGCCATGTTAAGTATGGCGTCGGGTCCGCGTCGGCTTTTTCCGTCGGTTACGTTGTTTTCCTAAGTCGTTCACGAATACGACTTTACGTCAATGACGCTCACGTCGGCGTCATTGACGTTTTCCGTCGTGAGCTGGAGCATGCGCACTGGGCTTTTTCCCGGCCGGCGCATGCGCAGTTCGATCGGCGCGGGGGCGCGCTTAATTTAAATACAAGCCGCCCCCTTTGAATTACGCGGGGATACGCCGGGCCATTTACACTACGCCGCCGCAAACTACGGAGCAAGTGCTTGAAGAATACGGCACTTGCTCCAGTAAGTTGCGACGGCGTAGTGTAAATGGCTTACGCTACACCGCCGCAAAATGTACAAGAATCTGGCCCCCTGTGTTTACATGTAAATAACCGGCATTCATATGTAAATAACGGGTTCATTCATATGTAAATAGTGGTGGGATTCATATGTAAATAAGGGCAGCATTCATATGTATATCATGCCCCTTTGCAGTGAAGAGATGATGTGCTGTAACCTCTAGCAACCAATCAGTGAGCAGTATTAGGCCCCTTTCACATGGGGCGGATCAGTAATGCTCCGTTGATCCCCGCTGAGCCGGCGGATGACAGGGCGGTCCCCGCACTCTGTGCAGGGACCGCCCTGTCTTTTCTCCGCTCTCCCCTATTGGGGGGATCGGATAAACACGGACCGTCTGTCCGTGTTCACCCGATCCGATCCGCCAGACGGATGGAAAAGTAGGTTTTTCCTCCGTCACACTTTGGCGGATCGGAGCGGGTCGGATGTCAGCGGGAATGTCACCGCTGACATCCGCGGCTCCATAGAGGAGCACGGAGCGCCCGTTCAGGTCCGCCCCAAAAAAATGGCAGGCGCACCTGAACGGGCCGCCCGTGTGAAAGAGCCCTTACTGTACAGTTGTACAGTAATCTCTAAAAAACAATCAACAATAAGAAATCATGCAGTAACTTCTAGTAACTAATCGGTGAGCCTGGGGGGGGGGGGGGGGAATGTTTTGCTCAGGGTCCAATCAACATTAAAGACGGCCCTGCTTCCTATCCTGACAGGAAGTGAAAACACATTTTTTCTCACCAGTAAAATAGGTAGGGTCCTTTAACCCCCTTGTGCCGACCGCCTCTTAGCCCTTTTAGAGTTTCAAAGCCTGGGAGGCAAAGGTGGGCATTCAGGTCATGTGACTGCTGTGATTGGCTGTCACAGTGGTGATCACGTGATCAAAAAGCTCCTGATTGCAAGTATGCATCTGGTGCTTACTGATCTCTGCTGGCTACCGTGCTGAGAGCGTGCAGAGAGTGAGCTCTCCGCACAGAAAGGCCCAGATTCACAGAGAGCAAGGCGCACATTACGCCGCCGTAGAGCAAGCGATGTACGCTACGCCAACGCAGCGCAGAGAGGCAAGCATTGCATTCAGCAAGCCAGTGCTCCCAACGCACGCCGGAGTAGGTTGAAGTTGGCGTGAACCCATGCAAATGAGGCGTGACACCATGCAAATGATGGGACGAGCGCCAGACAGGTACGTATCACGAACTGCGCATGCGCCGTGACGTGGACGAAAGCACAGCACCCCCATGCGCCTGCTCACAACCACGCCGGCACAACTGCCTAAGCTACGCCGGATCACTGCGTACGCCGTAAACATAACGTACGCCCAGCCAGACACACGTCCAACGCACAATACGTCGGCTTGTGTTCCCTGGTGCAGACCTGTGCATGTCTGTTGCTGGGTTGCACCTCCTTTATGGGGAATAACTTTACGCCGGACGTACAACTTACGCGCTTCTCGCGTAGCATGCGTCGGGCACACGCACGTTCGTGAATCGCCGTATTTCCCTAATTTGCATGTTTGAATGGCTAATCAATGGGAGCAGCCCCATGTGTCCAGCCTAAATGTGCGCCCACCCTACCCCGGCGTGTGCCTGTTTTTAGGCGCATATTAGTTTGTGGGTCTGGCGCACATTTGCACTTACAACGGCGTAACGTGTTATACGTCGGCGTAAGTGCTTTAAACAGGGCTTCATATATGCGGCCATTTGGCGTTAAGGCCCATCCGCCAAGTTGCCGCATATATACGTGCAGCCGACGTCAAGAGGTTAATGAGGTCATAATTACTAATCTTCTTGTCCCAGTGACAACTGCTTCCCTCAAAAAGTAGAACAACTTTCCTGAAGCCACATCCGGATCAAATTGAGTTTATGGAAAAGATAAAAAGGCTCTAAATCTGACTTTGTAGGCAAGATGGACGAGAGTATAATAAAAAAAAATAACGTGTTTCGCTATTTTGCTTCGTCAGGACACACTCTGGGATTATTGGAAGGAACAGGTCTCACTATCTTTTCAGCACAAGATTATCTGCGTATAGGAAACTCCAGAATGGACCTCAAGGCTCTATCAATTCTAGCATCCCTGGGGGGGTTCCCTGGGGGTACACAGACATTCACTCCATCCATGCCTGGCCTAAAAGACTCCTGGACCCCATGCAGCCGCACCTTTCTTTGATATAGATAGGTTAGGTTAGGCTGTTACCTATATTAACAAGACTTATATTTTTCTAAATGGGTAAACCTTCAAGTCCTTGACATTATGGACCTAACAAAGTTTGAAAAAGCTTTGGATATACCCCCCCCTTTTTTTTTCCTTCCCTCCCCTTCCCTAATTATTCTGGTGCTTACCATGTGTCTCTGATGTATGATACTCTGCAATAAACTCTGGGGCAGATTCAGGTACCGCTGCGCACTCCTTACGGAGGCGCAGCGTCCCGTTTTTGCCCTGCGCCCCCGCAAATTAACTGTGCTACGCTTCATTCACGAAGCAGTAGCCACGTACTTTGCGTGGGCGCTCCTCAAAAATGCCCGGCGTAAGGGCGCCTAATGTAAATGATCCCGTAGGGGGCGGGAATCATTTAAATTAGGCGCGTTCCCGCGCCGAGCGTAGGGCGCATGCTCCGTCTGGAAACTTTCCCGACGTGCATTGCTTCAAAGTGAACGTAAATGGCGTCCAGCGCCATTCACGATTCACTTACGCAAACGAAGTAAAATTTAAACTTCGCGACGCGGGAACGACGGGTATACGTAGCATTGGCTGCCCCTGCTATTAGCAGGAGCAGCCTTACGCGAAACCCGACGGACGGAAACGACGTAAACTGCGTACGCAGGGCTCGCGTAACGTTGTGAATCGGCGTTAGTATGCAATTTGCATACTATACGCTGACCACTACGGGAACACCCCCTAGCGGCCAACGTAAGAATGCAGCCTACGATATGACTGGCATAAAAGCCTTATGCCAGTCATATCTTAAGCTGCCGTCGGCGTAACGAGGTTCCTGAATCAGGAGCATTCGAAACGCCGGCGCAAGTAAGCAATTGCGCTGCGTAACTATGGTTACGCAGACGCAATTGCTTCTTGAATCTGGGCCCCTGTATGAAGAAACACTTTTGCTCCTTTGCTACATAATATTAACGGCAAATATGGGTCATCTCTCTTCTCCATATGATAAACCTTGAGGTTCATTCTGGAGTTTCTCATACAGAGATAATCTTGTGCTGACAAGATAGTGAGACCTGTTCCAACAATCCCCGAGTGTGTCCTGAGGAAGCAAAATAGCGAAACGCGTTGACACACAGGGGCTCACTGCTGCCCATTTGGTGTCAACCTCCTGTTTGCACCATAGACTTATGTATTTTTTGTGTTAAGTTTATGTTTTTTTAACTCTTCCTATACTTGATTTGTTTGTAAATGATTCACTGTTAATAAAATATACTCTCGTCCATCTTGCCTACAAAGTCAGATTTAAAGCCTTTTGACGCTTCATCTTTTCCATAAACTGCTCCCCTCATTATCTGTCCTTCTGTCACACGGTGTCATGGGGGCAGAAAGTACATAGATGTCAAATGTCCTGGTTTTGCCATCTTGAACTTGATGATGTTGTGTTCCGGGCCATGTCCTGGGATCACAGTGTCACCTTTATGGTGAAGAGGAGCCTTCAGTGGGTTGTAGGCAGTGGCATGCAGTCTGTATTCCCCACTGTAGGTGGCTCTCGGCTAAATGGGCAATGCAGAAAGGGGAAGGAATTTGTGAGGAACTTGGTTCCTCTGTGACTTCCTGCAGTTACCCGTAGACAGCTGTCTGATTGGACACTGGTGCCCCAAGTGACTTCAGCGGACATCTTAGGTTAGGCAGAGTCTATTTAAGATGCCTACTCCTGGGTTTTGGCTTGTAATGCGAGTGGCTAGTGAGGGGACCCGTCTGGCAGGGACAGTGCTTAGAGAGAGAGGAAGGTTCCAGAGAAAAAGGGACAATGTCTACCTCCCTTCAGAAAGCCTTCCCTGTGGGTGTGGACCTTCCAATCTGCATTCCACTCCTTGTTGCAGAGTCTGTTTACATCTTTCCAGTCTACAGACCACTGTAACAGTTCGTAAGGGGCTCTGTATAGTCGTGCCTAGTTGTATTGTGTACAACCTTTCTACAATATATTGCTCTTGCCTATTTTGAACTCTTTGGCCCAGATCTACAAAGAACTTACGCCGGCGTATCTATTGATACGCCGCGTAAGTTCTACGATGCCCCGTCGTATCTTTGTTTTGTATCCACAAAACAAGATACGACTGAATGAGGGCTCGATCCGACTGGCGTTCGTCTTAGTACGCCGTCGGATCTAAGGTGCATATTTACACTGTCCGCTAGATGGCGCTTCCGTCGATTTCCGCGTCGAGTATGAAAATTAACTAGATACGCCAATCCACAAACGTACGTCCGGCCGGGGCTGTTTTTTACGTTGTTTCCGTAAGGCTTTTTTTGGCGTAACGTTACCCCTGCTCTATGAGGCGTACGCAATGTTAAGTATGGACGTCGGGCAAGCATCGAATTTTCCGTTGTGTACGTCGTTTGCGTAAAACGTTCGCGAATAGGGCTTTGCGTAGAATGACGTTCATGTCGAAAGCATTGGCTTGTTGCGGGTTAATTTGGAGCATGCGCACTGGGATACCCCCACGGACGGCGCATGCGCCGTTCAGAAAAAACATAATTTACGTCGGGTCAAGACTTATTGACATAAAACACGCCCCCATCTCATCCATTTGAATTTGCGCGCCCTTACGCCTACACAGTTACACTACGCCGCCGTAACTTATGGCGCACATTCTTTGAGAATACGGAAAATACGCTGTAAGTTACGGCGGCGTAGTGTATCTGAAATACACTACGCCGGCCGGAAAGAAGCGCCGCGCTTCGTGGATCTGGCCCTATGTGTTTACTGCCCATCACACCATACTGCACCTTGCTCTCAGGGTGTTCCTTACATTAATAGAGGCAGGGCCGTCTTTAATGTTTATTGGACCTTGGGCAACATTTTTCTGGCTCACTGATTAGTTCATAGACTCCAGTATGTGAATGGGGTTCGGGCAGGTGTGCCTGGTCATTGGATGGACCTGAGAAAGTCTGTGGGTGTGGGTAAATGCATCCTGGGCTCCGGAACTGAAATGTTGGTAAGTATGGCAGTGAGATGTCCTGAAAAGGGGAAAAAGATACCAATAAAACTTGACATGTGTATTTACTCTACCCAAAGGTTTGGTAAAAGTGTGGCAGCTGGTTCAAATATACCTAGAGCAAAGGGCATCATCTGCATATCCAAAGTACCCATTCCGATTTTCCCTTTAATTAAACTGTACTACCCAAATCTCATTGCTGCATTGCAGACTGCTGGCTCCATGTTCTAACTCACCATCAGCGGGGCTCCCAGTATTCCTTTTTTCATTGGGGCTCAGAACAGCAAAGGCGAACCAATGACAGCACAGGAACACAACTGCCTGCATACAAATCTCATGGCACAGCCTAGCGAGGGGACTTTGGGAGCTTGCCATGGGCCACTGTGCTCACCTGTAGCGTCTTGCTTTGTGATGAAAGACTCAATAGGGGGAACAGGAGCAGGCCGAGGTAATCTCCGCGCAATACAGATCAGACACGACTGGAAATCTGCCAAGGAGACACAAAGACACTGGTTAGCTTATTGTATAGGAAAATGAAATCTCTTTAGGCATTTACCTACATAACTGCCTTGTTTTTATGTCCGATATAGAAGGCTGCTTAAAGTGTATATTCTGGTCAGATACATAAGCCGCTAAATATACCATTGAAAGTTCCTTTTTTTTTATAGGGTTCTATAACTCCATCTGCTTCCTCCTACATATCAACCTTCTTAACCTACAGTACACAAGAATCAATGGAAAGTTCCTCCTTATAAGCCTATCCTGGGAATCTTTTGAGTGGAGAGAACCTTAACACACGTTACACACGTCTTTATGGTCACCAGATTAACTATTGCTAGAGCCTGAAAGACCCCCTCACTGATTTTCGACAAAGTAAAAAAAAAAAACACACATTTTAAAATTTTCATTGAGAAGCCAACAGACCATCAGATTGGAATATACACACGGAAGATTCTTGAAAGAGTGGTAGACAAGGATATCATAGGTGACCGACTATCCCCTATAACTTAGTGCTAACTATTTACATGGCAGGCAGTCAACTCATGGTCCTAATTCCTCCCTCTTTGTTTTCTTTCTCTCCCTTTTCTGCTCTCTCTTCTTTTTCCATCCCTCTTCCCTTTTCTTCTTGCCCCACTCTCCTTTTCCACTAACTTCCATAACTCCTTTTTAACTACGTCCACTTTCCTAACCCTTGCCTTACTAAACCCCATTGGCCATCTCACCTGCCCTCTTTCCCCCTCCAATCCAACTGTCTGCCCTTTTCCGCCCCATCCCTTCCCATCCCACTGCTTCTTCTATGGGACAACACCCAATGGCCCCCTCTTATACACCCTCCATAGACTAATTTACCATCAAAGGGCCCTTCTTCTTACCCATCTCTCCTCCCCCCACCTTCCTACCTCTCCCTCTCACAAACCTCAAACCCTTCCCTTTCTACTACCTCTACTTTCCCAGACTCTCACCTATAGATAACCCCATTGCCCTACCCACCTCCCCCTCCCATCCCGCTATCTGCCCTTTCTCTCCCTTCCCATCCTGTTACTTTTTCTATGGGGTAACACCCAATAGCACACTCTGTAGACTAATTTACCATCAAGTAGGCCTTTGAAAACCACCTCAATACCCCCATTGTCCATCTCACCTGCCCTCTTTCCCCCTCCAATCCAACTGTCTGCCCTCTTCCCCCCTTCCCATCCCACTACGTCTTCTATGGGACAACACCCAATGGCCCCCTCTTAAACACCCTCCATAGAACAATTTACCATAAAAGGGCCCTTCAAGGACCAACTGGCCTCTGTCTTATCTCCTTTTTCCTGCCTCTTCCTTTTTCTTCTTACCCATCTCTCCTTTCCCCATCTTCCTACCTTCCCCTCTCGCAAACCTTAAACCCTTCCCTTGCCACTACCTCTACTTTCCCAGACTCTGCCCTATAGCTAACCCCATTGCCCTACCCACCTCCCCCTCCCATCCCGCTATCTGCTTTTTCTCTCCCTTCCCATCCTGTTACTTTTTCTATGGGGTAACACCCAATAGCACACTCTGTAGACCAATTTACCATCAAGTAGGCCTTTGAAAACCACCTCAATACCCCCATTGTCCATCTCACCTGCCCTCTTTCCCCCTCCAATCCAACTGTCTGCCCTCTTTCCCCCTTCCCATCCCACTACGACTTCTATGGGACAACACCCAATGGCCCCCTCTTAAACACCCTCCATAGACCAATTTTCCATCAAAGGGCCCGTCAAGAACCACCTGGCCTCTGTCTTATCTCCTTTTTCCTCCATCTTCTCTTTTCTTCTTACCCATCTCTCCTTCCCCCACCTTCCTACCTCCCCCTGTTGCAAACCTTAAACCCTTCCCTTTCCACTGCCTCTACTTTCCCAGACTCTCCCCTATAGCTAACCCCATTACCCTACCAACCTCCCCTCCCATCCTGCTATCTACCCTTTTTCTCCCTTCCCATCCTGTTACCTTTTCTATGGGGTAACACCCATGAGCACCCTCTGTAGACCAATTTACTATCAAGTAGGCCTTTGAAAACCACCTCAATACCCCCATTGTCCATCTCACCTGCCCTCTTTCCCCCTCCAATCCAACTGTCTCCCCTCTCCCCCCCCCTTCCCATTCCACTACATCTTCTATGGGACAACACCCAATGGCCCCCTCTTAAAACACCCTCCTTAGAACAATTTACCATCAAAGGGCCCTTTAAGGACCACCTGGCCTCTGTCTTATCTCCTTTTTCCTCCCTCTTCCCTTTTCTTCTTGCCCATCTCTCCTCCCCCTACCTTCCTACCTCTCCCTCTCGCAAACCTTAAACCCTTCCCTTTCTACTACCTCTACTTTCCCAGACTCTCACCTATAGCTAACCCCATTGCCCTACCCACCTCCCTCTCCCATCCCGCTATCTGCTCTTTCTCTCCCTTCCCATCCTGTTACTTTTTCTATGGGGTAATACCCAATAGCACACTCTGTAGACCAATTTACCATCAAGTAGGCCTTTGAAAACCACCTCAATATCCCCATTGTCCATCTCACCTGCCCTCTTTCCCCCTCCAATCCAACTGTCTGCCCTCTTCCCCCCTTCCCATCCCACTACGTCTTCTATGGGACAACACCCAATGGCCCCCTCTTAAAACACCCTCCTTAGAACAATTTACCATCAAAGGGCCCTTTAAGGACCACCTGGCCTCTGTCTTATCTCCTTTTTCCTCCCTCTTCCCTTTTCTTCTTACCCATCTCTCCTTCCCCCACCTTCCTACCCCCCCCTCTTGCAAACCTTAAACCCTTCCCTTTTCACTGCCTCTACTTTTCCCAGACTCTCCCCTATAGCTAACCCCATTACCCTACCAACCTCCCCCTCCCATCCTGCTATCTGCCCCTTTTCTCCCCTCCCATCCTGTTACCTTTTCTATGGGGTAACACCCATGAGCACCCTCTGTAGACCAATTTACTATCAAGTAGGCCTTTGAAAACCACCTCAATACCCCATTGTCCATCTCATCTGCTCTCTTTCCCCCTCCAATCCAACTGTCTGCCCCCCCCCCTTTCCCATCCCACTACGTCTTCTATGGGACAACACCCAATGGCCCCCTCTTAAACACCCTCAATAGAAAAATTTACCATCAAAGGGCCCTTCAAGGACCAACTGGCCTCTGTCTTATCTCCTTTTTCCTGCCTCCTCCTTTTTCTTCTTGCCCATCTCTCCTTTCCCCATCTTCCTACCTTCCCCTCTCGCAAACCTTAAACCCATCCCTTGCCACTACCTCTACTTTCCAAGACTCTGCCCTATAGCTAACCCCATTGCCCTACCCACCTCCCCCTCCCATCCCGCTATCTGCCCTCTTTGTCCCCTCCCATCCTGTTACTTTTTCTATGGGGTAACACCCAATAGCACCCTCTGTAGACTGATTTACCATCAGGTATCCTTTTGAAAACCATTTCAATACCCCCATTATCCATCTCACCTGCCGTCTTTCCCCCTCCAATCCAACTGTCTTCCCTCCTCCCCCCTTCCCATCCCACTACGTCTTCTATGGGACAGCACCCAATGGCCTCCTCTTAAAACACCCTCCTTAGAACAATTTACCATCAAAGGGCCCTTTAAGGACCACCTGGCCTCTTTCTTATCTCCCTTTTCCTCCCTCTTCCCTTTTCTTCTTACCCATCTCTCCTTCCCCCACCTTCCTTCCTCCCCCTCTCGCAAACCTTAAACCCTTCCTATTCCACTATAAGGGAAAAAAAACTGCGCTAGTGATAACAGAGAAATGTAGAATATTAAGAAGAGGCTGCAGCTGGCGTGTGATACACAAAATGACATAAAAAATAGGAGCAAAGCTGCGCCATAAACATTAAACAATATTAACCAAAATTAATAGTGATTGCCCAAGGTGTGTTTGTATCAGGTCCATACACGAGTGATAACCAGCAAAGGACACCCTTGAATCAGAACCAGTCCATATATTGAGGTTGATAAACCAGTTGTTGACACAGGTATCAATGGGAAATAACAGCAAACCAAATCCTAGGCGAAATTCACACCACCAAAGTGACTGGATGAATAAACTTAGTGAACCCTTCACCAGAAATGAGAGGCCGCTTACCAGAGGGCAAGCACAATGAGCAGTTGGCTATAGCCCAGCGGCCTTTAGTATTCACAGGATCCCACAGGAACAGATACCCGGAACCGCTCGATAGCGTCACCATCCAATGCATCCAGTGAGAAAATGAAGAAAAGATGCACCATAGCGTAACTCCGTATCAAATAAGGATTTAATAAAACAGTAGATGTACTTACAAACATAGAAGTAAAATCAGCATTAAAAAACGAACGAAGCCGGCCGGCATTCAAGGAGCCCTCCTCCTTTGCGTGGTGACGTCACTGTGTGTCCTCCCAGACGCGTTTCGTCATCAATAGGACGTTATCAATGGGGTCTGCTGCCTCTACTTTCCCAGACTCTCCCCTATAGCTAACCCCATTGCCCTACCCACCTTCCCCTCCTATTCCGCTATCTGCCCTCTTTCTCCCTTCACATCCTGTTACATTTTCTATGGTGTAACACCCAATAGCACTCTCTGTAGATCAATTTACCATCAAGTAGACCTTTGAAAACAACACTTCTCTCTTGGAGATCAGACAACCAAATCTTAAATGTTGACCTCCTACATGCGTCACTCTGTAGGGTGTTGTCATAGCTATTCTCTGGAATCGTCTCTTATCTGGATGTAATTGGTTGCAAACTCAGAATTCAGTAAAATCTTTGTGAAAGAGTTTTTTTTTTTTATCTGTCTTGTGTGTCATCAGCCCATAAGAGGAAAATTGAACCAAGAGCATTTGTTTTCAGATAACAGGTATTTTAATGGCATGGGGAAATAGGCATGATTTACAGAAATGTACTGCAATTTTTTTGGTTTTGTGTGCCCCAACGTGCACTTTAATAAGGCCAACTGAGCTCTTTTGTCTTCAGACGGCATCCGTTGTTTGCATTGGATCTCAATAGGATACAGGTAGATTTGCAGTTCAAGGACCCCGGCTTTGGAATGCTCTACCCACGACCCCATCCGCTTGGAAGAAAACCATCAGGCTTTTAGGAAAAAACTGAAGACCCACCTCTTCTAATGGATCAGGACAACACTGGATGCAAAGCGCCTTGAGGCGATTAAGTTCGCATTTGTTGCGCTATACAAGTTACTCACTCACTCACATTAATTGAGATCAGCCAATCACACAGTGGGATATTGCTCATAGGGATAAGTCAATTTAGTACCTGGCAGGAGGATGCTTTTGCTTAACTCATCACACTGGGATTGGAGTCCTTAGGACATAGATGGATTTGAAGACCAACACAGGTACTTAGTCATACATAACACAAGGACCTGCTTTTTAGAGCCACCAGGTTCACTTTAATGCACGCCACCATTTCCAAGAGAGTCAAGTCAAGTGGACCTTATAAAAGACCAGAATCTACAGTAAATTGTTTCTGGAATTTCCAGGAGGGGGCACCGCTAAATGGGGTCAAATATGAAATGTTCCTTTAAGAAACACATGCAACTCAGTTGCCTGTCCTGGAAAATTACTGTGTATAAATGTCAAAGTCAGATTGTTAAATCAGCTCAGAAAGATATCATGATATTTACTGTAGAAAGTACTAAACTGGTTGGTCAGGTATTTGTTTCCAGTCCTCTGAATGTTTATGCAGTCTCTGTAAATGTCTCTTCAAACACAAGCTGAAATGCCAGAAAATGTGTGCAATAGATCAACGACCTTCTCTTGCAAATTGGGTTACCTTGTGATCTGTATAGCTTCCCTCTAACCCAATTATATAACATTTGGAGAAAAATAACACCCTCCCCCCCATCCTATTGCACAAGTGTGACACACATGCTGTATACTGCTTCTTATAAATGAAACCATCGGGTACTGCTGAGTTTTTCAATGCTTTTTAATTTCAGGCACTTGGGCTATTCAGGGCAATTTCAGTGACTGGCGCTAATGCTAAGAGTTATTATTGTGGTCACTGGCACCAATACTGGGGGTTATTAGTGCTGCGACCAATACCAATGCTGGGGGTCATTTTTGTAGTCACTGAAACTGATGCTGGAAGTTACTAATACTGCCACTGACACCAATGATGGGGTTTATTTTACTCCTAATTTCTCTTCAGTGTGTGTGTGACAATTACAGCAGGTGTACTCTCAGGAGGAAGAAAGATGACTCGATCCCTCTATATTGATCTTTAGCCATCACTAGAGGGATCAGCAGCAGGAGGAAGGAGGTCCTGATTCCTCTATATAGATCTTTATATCACTAGAGGGGTCACCAGCAGGAGGAAGGAGGTCCTGATTTCTCTATATAGATCTTTATATCACTAGAGGGGTCACCAGCAGGAGGAAGGAGGTCCTAATTCCTCTATAGAGATCTTTATATCACTAGAGGGGTCACCAGCAGGAGGAAGGAGGTCCTGATTCTTCTATATAGATCTTTATATCACTAGAGGGATCACCAGCAAGAGAAGGGGGTCCTGATTCCTCTATATAGATCTTTATATCACTAGAGGGGTCACCAGCAGGAGGAAGGAGGTGCTGATCCCTCTATATACCGTAGATCTTTAGATCACTAGAGGGGTCATCAGTAGGAGGAAGGAGGTCCTGATTCCTCTATATAGATCTTTATATCACTAGAGGGGTCACCAGCAGGAGGAAGGAGGTGCTGATTCCTCTATATAGATCTTTATATCACTAGAGGGGTCACCAGCAGGAGGAAGGAGGTGCTGATTCCTCTATATAGATCTTTATATCACTAGAGGAGTCACCAGCAGGAGGAAGGAGATTCTGATTCCTCTATAGAGATCTTTATATCACTAGAGGGGTCACCAGCAGGAGGAAGGAGGTCCTGATTCCTCTATATAGATCTTTACATCACTAGAGGGATCACCAGCAGGAGGAAGGAGGTCCTGATTCCTCTATAGAGATCTTTATATCACTAGAGAGGTCACCAGCAGGAGGAAGGAGGTCCTGATTCCTCTATATAGATCTTTATATCTCTAGAGGGGTCACCAGCAGGAGGAAGGAGGTTCTGATTCCTCTATATAGATCTTTATATCACTAGAGGGATCACTAGCAGGAGGAAGGAGGTCCTGATTCCTCTATATAGATCTTTATATCACTAGAGGGGTCACCAGCAGGAGGAAGGAGGTCCTGATTACTCTATATAGATCTTTATATCACTAGAGGGGTCACCAGCAGGAGGAAGGAGGTCCTGATCCCTCTATAGAGATCTTTATATCACTAGAGGGGTCACCAGCAGGAGGAAGGAGGTCCTGATTCCTCTATATAGATCTTTATATCACTAGAGGGGTCACCAGCAGGAGGAAGGAGGTCCTGATTCCTCTATATAGATCTTCAGTTAGACCTCATTTAGAATACCGTGTTCCGTTTTGGAGACCCCCACTTACAAAAAGAAATTGAGAAGATAGAACAAGTCCATAGATGGCCAGCAAAAATTGTGAAAGGTTTGAGGGATAAAACATATTGAGAGAGACTTCAGGAACCTCATATGTACACCATGAATGAAACCTGTAAGTACATGAAAGGCAAGAAAGGGCAGTATTTTCAGTAATAAGCGCAGATTAAAGGGGTTGTAAAGGTTCGTTTTTTATTTTCTAAGTACGGTAGGTTCCTTTAAGCTAGTGCATTGTTGGTTCACTAACCCTTTCCTTTGATTTCCCTTCTAAATGTTTTTTTTTCTGTCTGAATTTTTTCACTTCCTGTTCCCTCTCAGTAAGCTTGCCCCCATCACCCGAGCCGTTCTGGCTGGGGGTTAGTCAGCGTGCTCGCCCCCTCCCTTGGCAAGGAAAAGGTAAGTGAACCAACAATGCACTAGTGCACTAGTTTAACCGGTTAAGACCTGGACCAATATGCAGGTTAAGGACCTTGCCCCTTTTTGCAATTCGGCACTGCGTCGCTTTAACGGACAATTGCGCAGTCGTGCGACGTGGCTCACAAACAAAATTAGCGTCCTTTTTTCCCCACAAATAGAGCTTTCTTTTGGTGGTATTTGATCACCTCTGCGGTTTTTATTTTTTGCGCTATAAACAAAAAGCGACAATTTTGAAAAAAATTCAATATTTTTTACTTTTTGCTATAATAAATATCCCCAAAAAAAATATAAAAAAACATTTTTTTCCTCAGTTTAGGCCGATACGTATTCTTCTACATATTTTTGTCCAAAAAAAATCGCAATAAGCTTTTATTGATTGGTTTGCGCAAAATTTCTAGCGCTTACAAAATAGGGGACAGTTTTATGGCATTTTTATTAATATTTTTTTTTTTTTTACTACTAATGGCGGCGATCAGCGATTTTTTTTTCGTGACTGCGACATTATGGTGGACACATCGGACACTTTTGACACATTTTTGGGACCGCTGTCATTTTCAAAGCGAAAAGTGCTATAAAAATGCACTGATTACTGTGAAAATGACAATGGTAGTGAAAGGGTTAACCACTAGGGGGCGCTGTAGGGGTTAAGTGTGACCTCATGTGTGTTTCTAACTGTAGGGGGGCGGGGCTGGACATGTGACGTCAGTGATCGTCGTTCCCTATATCAGGGAACAGGCGATCACTGACATTGCCACACAGAAGAAGGGGGAAGGTGTGTTTATACTCACCTCTCCCCGTTCTTCAGCTCCTGTGACCGATCGCGGGACACCCACAGCGATCGGGTCTGCGGGTCCCGCGGGCGCGGTCACGGAGCTTTGGACCGGGTCGCGCCCCCACGGCTGGGCTCTTAAAGGGGACGTATATATACGTGCCTGTGCCCAGCCGTGCCATTCTGTCGACGTATATCGTCGTGCGGCGGTCCTTAAGTGGTTAAAGGAACCTATTTAGAACATAAAAAACGAACATTTACAACCCCTTTAACCACTTCCATACCAGGCACTTACGCACCTTCCCGCCCAGACCAATTTTCAGCTTTCAGCGCTGTCGCACTTTGAATGACAATTGCGCGGTCATGCTACACTGTACCCAAACAATTTTTTTATCATTTTGTTCCCACAAATAGAGCTTTCTTTTGGTGGTATTTGATCACCTCTGCGATTTTTATTTTTTGCGTAACAACTAAAAAAAGACCGAAAATTTTGAACAAAAATAAAGTTTTTATTTTTTTCTGTTATTTTTTTGTGAATAAGTAAGTTTTCTTCTTCGATTACGGGCACTGATATGGTGGCACTGATGGGCACCGGTGAGGCGGCACTGATGGGCACTGATAGGCGGCACTGATGGACACTGATAGGCGGCGCTGGTATGCGGCACTGATGGGCACTCATAGGCGGCACTGATGGGCACTCATAGGCGGCACTCATAGGCGACACTGATGGGCACTCATGGGTGGCACTGATGGGTACTCATGGGTGGCACAGATGGGCACTGATAGGTGGGCACTGGGCATGGATGGGCACTGAGTGGTGGCACTGATGGACACTGAGGGGTGGCACTGAGGGCATTGCTGGGCATCACTTGTTTATCCCAGTGCCCATGTTGCCAGTCAGTGCCCATTTGTGGGCACTGATTGGCATCTTTCTAATTTTTTTATTTTTTTTACGGCCCCCTTCCCTGGTGGTCCAGTGTGGGCTTCCCTGGTGGTCCAGTGTGGGCATCCGAGGGGGGGTTGCGCTGATAAACAATCAGCGCGAACCCCCCCTGTCAGGAGAGCCGCCGATCGGCTCTCCCCTACTCGCGTCTGTCAGACGTGAGTGAGGAAGAGCCATCAACGGCTCTTCCTGTTTACATTGTGATCAGCCGCGATCCGCCGGAGGCTCTTTACCGAGATCGGAGATGCAGGGTGTCAGACTGACACCCTGCATCACCGATCGCCGCGCGCCCCCATGGGCGCTAGCGCCGGCATGAAATCCTGCAGGACGTCAATAGACGTCCAGTCAGGATTTCACAACCACTTCCCGGACGTCAATTGTCTATTGACCGGGCGGGAAGTGGTTAAGAACACGGGGACATGACCTCAAACTAGCCGGAGGAACATTTAAAACGAATCTTAGAAAGTATTATTTTACTGAAAGAGTAGTTGAGGCTGGGAACAGACTTCCCAAGAGGTAGTGAGTCAGCCAACAGTAAATTTAAACATGTGTGGGACAAACATAGATCTATATTAAGAAAAAATGGTTTTAAAAAAATATATATATTAATCAAAAAAAGGGGGGAGACTTAATGGACCATGTGGTCTTTTTCCCTCACGTACATGTATATCACTAGTATAAAACGAGAGGCGCTCACATCTGCAGGCCGCTGCGATAATTCATATCCGCAGCACCTGCATATCTTCCGCCCAGGATCAGACCTCCAATTACTGCCCATTATCCCTGATAATTGCTTCCACCGATCTAATGGACGGCAAAGCCTGTCTCTCTGGCAGTGCGGCTTCACATTCTCCGCTACGACTTGTTTTTCTAGAAATTCTGATGTTACATAACTGCTGGCCTGTAATAACCTCAGACTATTCTGTAACTGTACAATGCTTCTGTACTGCACAGAGATCCCTCGCGATCGCCGCCAATTCAAACACCACACAGGAAGTGGTGCAGTCTTTCCTCAATGCCGTAATTAAAAAGGAAACGCAACAGATTTTTTCAGTATGAAGGAGGATGTCCATAGGGGCTGACAGATCCCTTCCCCCCTCTTCTATTATCTGTTACAGGATTTATATTTCTGTCCATCCAGTCATGAAGTTTATACAGCTCATGATTTGGTGGGGCATTCTCTCGTGGGGACCAAAGTTCCACTGACCCCAATGATTTGGTGGGGCATTCTCTCCTGGGGACCAAAGTTCCACTGACACCAATGATTTGGTGGGGCATTGTCTCGTGGGGACCAAAGTTCCACTGACCCCAATGATTTGGTGGGGCATTCTCTCGTGGGGACCAAAGTTCCACTGACACCAATGATTTGGTGGGGCATTCTCTCGTGGGGACCAAAGATCCACTGACAGCAATGATTTGGTGGGGCATTCTCTCGTGGGGACCAAAGTTCCACTGACCCCAATCATTTGGTGGGGCATTCTCTCCTGGGGACCAAAGTTCCACTGACACCAATGATTTGGTGGGGCATTCTCTCGTGGGGACCAAAGTTCCACTGACACCAATGATTTGGTGGGGCATTCTCTCCTGGGGACCAAAGTTCCACTGACACCAATGATTTGGTGGGGCATTCTCTCCTGGGGACCAAAGTTCCACTGACCCCAATGATTTGGTGGGGCATTCTCTCGTGGGAACCAAAGTTCCACTGACCCCAATGATTTGGTGGGGCATTCTCTTGTGGGAACCAAAGTTCCACTGACCCCAATGATTTGGTGGGGCATTCTCTCCTGGGGACCAAAGTTCCACTGACCCCAATGATTTGGGGGGTATTCTCTCCTGGAGACCAAAGTTCCACTGACCCCAATGATTTGGTGGGGCATTCTCTCCTGGGGACCAAAGTTCCACTGACACCAATGATTTGGGGGGTATTCTCTCCTGGGGGCCAAAGTTCCACTGACCCTAATGATTTGGTGGGGCATTCTCTCGTGGGGACCAAAGTTCCACTGACCCCAATGATTTGGTGGGGCATTCTCTCCTGGGGACCAAAGTTCCACTGACACCAATGATTTGGGGGGTATTCTCTCCTGGGGGCCAAAGTTCCACTGACCCTAATGATTTGGTGGGGCATTCTCTCCTGGGGGCCAAAGTTCGACTGACACCAATGATTTGGGGGGGGGGCCTAAAGTTCCACTGACACCAATGATTTTTGGAGCTATTCTCTCCTGGGGTCCAATATCCTCTTGACATCAATCATTTGAGGGGCTATTCTCCCCCAAGGTTCATTATCCCACTGACACCAAAGATTTGAGGGATGGGGGTGTTATTCTCTCCTGGGGCACATCCTTCTTCTGACACTAATAATCTGGGGAAGCCATTCTCCACTGGGTCCCACTATTTTACTGACACCAATGTTTAGGGGGGGGGGGGGGGCAAAGTTTCACTGACACCAATGATTTGAGGAGCTATTCTCTCCTGGGGTCCAATATCCCACTGAAGCCAATCATTTGATGGGGCTAGTCTCTCCTGGGGTCCAATATCCCACTGACACCAATCATTTGATGGGGCTAGTCTATCCTGGGGTCCAATATCCCACTGACACCAATCATTTGATGGGGCTATTCTCTCCTGGGGTCCAATATCCCACTGACACCAATCATTTGATGGGGCTATTCTCTCCTGGGGTCCAATATCCCACTGACACCAATCATTTGATGGGGCTATTCTCTACTGGGGTCCAATATCCCACTGACACCAATCATTTCATGGGGCTATTATCCCCTAAGATCACTATACCATTGACACCAAAGATTTGAGGGGTGGGGGGTGATTCTCTCATGGGGCACATTCTTCTTCTGACACTAATAATCTGGGGAAGCCATTGTCCACTGGGGCCCACTATTTTACTGACACCAATGATTCGGAGGGGCATTCTCCCTTAGGGGACAATTTCCCTTGACACTAACAAAATGGGAGCCATTCTCTCTTGTGGCCCACTATTCCACTGACACCAATTATTTTTTCCCTCTGGGCCTTAATACTGCTGACACCAATGATTTGAAGGACTACTGTTTTTGGGGTTCGCTATCTGACGGACACCAAAGATTTGGGGCGCTACTCGCCCCAACATCAATTAATTTTTGAGAAGGAGGCATTCTTCCCTGAGGGACAATATTCCGCTGACACCAGTGATTTAAGGGACTATTTTTTCTTGGGATTCACTTTCCTCCTGATACCAATAATTGGGGGGCTGTTTGGGGCCCACTATTTCACTGACACCAATGATATGAGGGTCCGTTTTTCCCTAGGGGCTTCATTCCCACTCTAACAAATGTTTTGAATGACTTATTTTCCTGGTGTTCACTATCTGACTGACACTAATGATTTGTGGAGCTATCCTACCCCAGAGTCACTATCCCACTCACCCTTTTGTTGTTGTTTTTTTTGCTGGGAGAGGGGGCTTTCTTCCCTGGGAGCCAATATCCCATTGACACCCATAATTTCAGGGGGCTATTCCCCTCTGGAGCCCACTCTTTCAGTGACACCAATGATTTGGATGGACAGTCTGCCCTGGAGGTCAATATTCCTATGACACAGATAATTTGGGTGACATTCTTCCCTGGGGCCCTCTATTTTACTGATTTGAATAACTATTTTCTCTGGTATTAACTATCCCACTAACCCCCATGATTTTAGGAGTTATTAATCCCTGGGGCCCACTGTTCAACTGAAACCAATCATTTAAGGGGTTTTTCCCACCTAAGGCTCAATGGTTTGGAGGGGCTTTCTCCCCTGGAGGCCAATATCCGCCTGACACCGATGATTTGGGGTGGCCGTTCTCCCCTGGTGCCCACTATTCCACTAAAACCACTAAGTAGATGGTCTATTTTTCCCTAGTGGCCACACTCCCACTGACAGCAATGATTTGCAGGGGCATTCTCTCCTGGGTTCAATATCTCCCTGACACTAATAATTTGGGGGCCGTTTTCTCCTGGGGCCCACTATTCCACTGACACCAATGATTTTAATGACTTATTTCGTGGTTTTCACTATCTGACCTAAGGCAATAATTTGGAGAGCTATACTATCCTAGTGGCCACTGTTCCACTGGCACTTTTTAATTTATTTATTTTATTATGGGGGGGGGGGTGGAGTCTCCCCTGAGGGACAATATCACCCTGACACTAATAATTTGGGGGTCATTGATGCTGGGACCCATCCAGTAAACTAAAACCAATAATTTTAAGGTGTTATTTCCCCCCTGGGGTTTACTATCCCACTAACACCAAAGACTTGGGAGGGGGGTTATTCTTTCTTGGGCCCACTATTCAACTAAAACCGATAGTTTTAAAAGGCTCTTCTCTCCTGGTGTTTACTCTCCCAATAACGTCAAAGACTTAGGGAGCGTTATTCTTTTCTGGGGCCCACTATTCCACTGACACCAACGAGCTGAAGGACTATTTCTTTCCTGGTGTTCACTATTCCACTGGCACCAATGATTTGAGGAGCTTCTCCTCCCTGGGGCCCACTATTCAACTGAAACCAATAGTTTAAAGGGGATCTTCTCCCCTGGGGTTTACTATTCCAATAACGTCAAATATTTGGGGGAAGTTATTCTTTTCTGGCTCCCACTATCCCACTGACACCAATGATTTGAGGAGCCATTTCTTCCTGGGGCCTACTATTCCACTGAAACTGATAGTTTTAAAAGGCTTTCTCCCCTAGGGTTTACTATCCCAAAAACTTCAAAGATTTGGGGGTGTTATTCTTTTTTGGGGCCCACTATTCCACTGACACCAATGAGCTGAAGGACTATTTCTTTCCTGGTGTTCACTATCCCGCTGACACCAATGATTTGAGGAGTTATTCCTCCCTGGGGCCCACTATTCAACTGAAACCAATAGTTTAAAGGGGGCCTTAACTATCCCAATAAGGTCAAAGACTTGGGAGCGCTATTCTTTCCTGGGGCCCACAATCCCACTGACACCAATGGTTTTGGGGAGCCATTCTTCACTGGGGCCTACTATTTCACTGACACCAATGTTTTGGAATGGCATTCTCTCCTGAGGGGTAACATCTGATTTGATTATTTGTAAAGTGCCAAATACAGGTCAAGAACTGCGCCTAAGCGCTAGATAGACCAAATACATATACTGACATCCTACTGACACCAATGATTTGGAAAGGGCATTCTTCCCTGGGGGGCTAATACCCTCCTGACACCAATAATTTGGAAGGGCATTCTTCCCTGGGGGCTAATATCCTCCTGACACCAATGATTTGGAAGGGCATTCTTCCCTGGGGGCTAATATCCTCCTGACACCAATGATTTGGGGGGCAGGGGTTGCGATCTCCCCTGGTGCCTATTCTTCCACAGACACCAATAGGTTTTGGAAGAATTTACTGGGCCCTGGTCTCACCAAGGTTGACAACCACTTGGAGAACATGAGCGGTTCACTGATGGACGTCACGTGTTGCTTGAAATAGCTCTGATTTTCCAGTCGCAATGGTTTAGATCAAAACACATACGTACTTAAGCTTACACGAAAGCTTGGATCTCGGCTCCCTTTTCTCATATATGACTTGAACAGACTTGTCCCAGCTCCGTGGGTTTGTTGATAAAGGGTTTGATTTAGAATGACACTTGTATTCAAACTCTACATACTTCCAAGAAATACATTTCTCTCCCGCCTGGCTCAGCACAAACACTTAGCTCGTACAGCTTAATGGACTTGTTCGCTTCCAGCCTTAGAAGCCTGTGTGAAGCCTCGGAGGACATTTGAGGACACGCGCCAATTTATAAAACATAAAAAGCTCTAGACACAACAGAAGACATGGTCTAAAATATACATAAGCTACCTAAGAATTCTCAGGGGGGAAAAAAAGCAAAGGAGCCCCAAGCGTGAACAAATAAGAAAAATAAAATTAGGAACCAGAGGCCTTCTTTGAAAGCTTGAGAACTCCTACCACCAGTTGAGGCCAGGTGCCATCATCACATACAATACAAATAAGGACAACATTGTCCAACGTTGTAGTTAATGGACGCTAGCTGCCCCATTAATCTTATTCGCCTATTGGGAATTCTGCATACCAACATGCCAGCCAAGTGATCAACAAACAGTCAAGAATCCGGGACAAAAAAGAGGCAGAGGGTTCACCTACCTTCTCCTTCTTCTTTAAAGGATTTGGGTTGAGACACAGTAAAGCACTGCATCAGCTCGTACCGTTGCCGGGCCTCCTGGTTCTCCGTTCCCACATCGTCTGGAGGCCGGATCAGCATTCTACAGTTTAATGTATGGCTGTTCCGTCGGTTGGCTTCCTGGGACCAAGGGCCACCATTCACTAGAGACAAGAAAACAAAAATAGAGCCATAAAGATATATATCATAAAAAACTGTTTACAATATTACACAAATTACTGAATCCACTAATCTAAAGCTGCCGGCCGGCCTTTCCTTCAGTCTTGCACAGTTGTACACAGCGGTGGCGCGTCCATAAAGGGCGCAGGAGCGCCGCCCCCCTCTCCTGTCCATCTCTAATTACCATAGATAGATTCATGCATTGCATTTATGGTCGCTGGCACGCTGCTAACACCCCTTATTCAGGTGTCCGGCCCTTTTCGGGCACCGGCATCTCAATTACAGCGGTGGGGGTGTTTTTTGGATGCACCTGATTAGAGCCATAAGCTCCAATAGGCGCCCCAAAATGTGAGAAGTGGGCACAACGCTGTGCGTTTGCTTCTCACTCAGCTGTATGTTAGGACAGCGAAGTAATTCGCTTTCCTAACATTGAACCGCCTCTCAGCCAATCAGGTGCACCGGGTCTGTGTTACCTGTCACCTGATTGGCTGAAGCGACAGGCGCTGTGATTGGATGTCTATCAGGCGTCCAATTACAGCACAGGACATAAGGAGGAGCGGGCAGGAGACGATATCGGATTCAGGGGAAGACGGAAGACACCTGCCGCCTGCCACCATCACCCGCTGCCCACCTGAGACAAGGTAAGTGCCAGGCAGATGATGGGAGGCACAGTGGCAGCACTTGGGGCACAGTGGCAACATTTGGGGCACAGTGGCAATATTTGCGGTACAGTGGCAGCACTTGAGGCACAGTGGAAAAAGTGGAAATGGATGGACAGCTGCACTCCAAAGGAACTTAAAGAAGTAGTCTTTATTAATAAAAACTGGACATGCAAATCCAAAAATACAGTCACAGGAGGGGACAGCCGACGCGTTTCGCACACTGTTAGTGCTTAGTCATTGTCTGCAAAGATCCACCTGGAGCGGTGATTCCTTTCCACTTGAGGCACAGTGGCAACACTTGAGGCACAGTGGGAGCGTTTGATGGGCATAGTGGCTGCGTTTACTGGGCAAAGTGGCTGCGTTTACTGGGCACAGTGGCTGCGTTTAATGGGCATAGTGGCTGCCTTTGATGGGCACAGTGGCTGTGTTTGATGGGCACAGTGGATGTGTTTGATGGGCACAGTGGCTGCGTTTGATAGGCACAGTGGCTGCGTTTGATAGGCACAGTAGCTGCATTTGATAGGCACAGTGGCTGCAATTGATGTTTTTTTTTTGAGGATTTTTCGGTTTGTTTCTGCCCCCCCAAAAAAAATTTGAGCACCAGCTGCCACTGGTTGTACAGGATCCTCTACCGTACTGAAATTGCTTACTTTGATTTCACTGCACACTGTGAGCTTCTCACAATTTGCATTAGAATGTTGTCAGGTGGGGTTAGCTTGCTGGTCACTAGGTGGCTCTGTTCCTAGTATAGTATAGTACAATGGTAATTGGGTGTTAGACCCCTTTTAAAGAAAACTTTCCCTCTAATGATGTAATGGGTGGAGTTAATGCCATATAAGTGCCAGGATGGGAGGCGCCTGGTAGCTACTGTCAAAGGGCCCTTAACAGGCAAAGTGGTTCAGAACTAAGTAAGAACATTTGTAGTCACCCTGACTGGTTTTATGGTCTACTACTGGTCATGAGTGGGGTGCAAAAGGCCTTTAAGGCCTTTAAGTCCTCTGATGTGAGTACTAGTACACCTGGGTTTGAGTGTGTCATCTGGGAGTATGGCCAGCTGGGTAGAGCTATGGAAGGGACATTGAAAGAGATTGGTACTCTCTAGGTGCAAAGGTAAGATGGCTTTCAAATGATGTGCTGCTGTTCTGCACCTGAACGAGAGCTACAGAATTTCCGCTTCTGTGCATGGCATTCTGTGCCAAAGGGGTGCAATGCCAGACCCCTGAAGACAAGTCCTGCAGCTATCAGACTGTAGCTCCATACGGGCCGACTGTTTTTAAGCTGAAGGGCTTGTGAATGAACTACGAGGTCGCTGATCAGCGACGGGCCAAATGGTGAACGTATCCTTTAAAAGAGAACTATGGCCAAAGTTTTTTTTGGCCATACTTCTCATATGGATCACAGTAGTGCAGTTCGTTCTGCACTCCTGTGACCCAGGAAATGTAGTTCCAAAACATCGGGGGTGCCAAGGAGAAAATTGTTAACTCATCATCTGCATTTGGTCAGCACCACATCCCTTTTATATGATAAATATGGAAGAAGAGAGGAATTGGGATTTTGAAGGTGCAGTAGTAACACAACAAAATATATGAAAAATATTGATTTATTTAGAAAATATTAAAAAATATTCATCCGGTATTACAATAGAGTTTATACGTATGCAGTCTGAGAAATTCTCTCTACCTGTTTCGCCAACATTTTTGGCTTCTCCAGGAGAATAAATTTGTCAGGCACTGTCTATTGAAAATAGAAAAACACACAACATAAATGTATGTGTATTATTTTTGAAACTGTGTATTCTCTGTACTGTATTTAAATGTATGTTGTGTTTTTCTATTCCAATGACAAATTTATTCTCCTGAAGAAGCCAAAAATGTTGGCGAAACATGTAGAGACAATTTCTCAGACTGCACACATATAAACTATATTGTAGTACTGGATGAATTTTTATATTTTGTATTTTTTAAATCTTTTCTAAATAAATTAATATTTTTCATATATTTTGTTTTGTTACCGCACTTTCAAAATCCCAATTCCTCTCTTCTTCCATCTGGGGTGCCAAGGTTCGCCATCACTGCTATGGTGTATACCAGGGGTCTCCAAACTTTATTGTCCTTCAGATTTTCGGAGGGCCGGACTGTGGCCAGTAATGGGCCGTACACACGACCGAACATGTCCGCGGACCAGTTTCAGCAGACATGTTCGGTCGTGTGTAGGCCCGAGCGGACAGGATTCCAGCATACATTTGCCCGCCGGGCCTTTTTCCAGCGGGCAAATATTTCTGGACTTGTTTTAAAACAGCCCGCTGAAATCCTGCCCGCTCGGACATGTTCGGTTCGACATGTCCGAGCGCCCGCCATCCCTCGAATGCGTCGAATGACTTCGACGCATGCGTGGAAGCATTGAACTGGCAGGGCCGCCCTAGTCGCCGCGACGGAGCGGACACG
Source organism: Rana temporaria (assembly GCF_905171775.1). Lineage (NCBI taxonomy): Eukaryota > Metazoa > Chordata > Amphibia > Anura > Ranidae > Rana > Rana temporaria. The sequence goes on from NC_053492.1 coordinate 22,129,264, forward strand.
CCCCGCGTATTGTTTACGCGCGGATTTCTGTATGATGGTGAGTACAGCCACCATACAGAAATCCCCGGGCAGACATGTACGGTGAAAACGGTCCGGCGGACCGGTTTCATCGTACATGTATGCTCGTCTGTACGCGGCCTAAGAGTAAACATCAAAATATTTGGTATTGGGGGTAATAATGCCCCATTGTTGGTATCATAGGGAGGAATAATGTCCCATTATTGGTGTCAGCGGGAAAAATTATCCCTCATTGTTGGTGTCAGTGGAAGGAATGGTGCCCCATTGTTGGTGTCAGATGACACATTAGTGTCTTGTATGAATAGAAGGAATAGTGCCCCAATGGCCCAGTTAAAAGCAAGCAAAGGGCCGCATCCGGCCCTAGGGCCGCAGTTTGGAGACCACTGGTGTATACTAAAAAAAAAAAAGTTTTTCACTGTGCGCCGCTAAAGTGTTCAGGTTGGGCTTGAAAAAAAAGTCGCAAACCTAGACAGAGCCTACCTAATTTCCTGGCTGGAGGATGTCGAGCGTCATCTAGCCCCCCCCCCCCCCCCACAGCTTAAAGCGGAGGTTCACCCAAAAATCCACTTTTTGACATTAGCTGTAGCATACTGCTAACATCTGCAGTATGCTGTTTTTTGTTTTTTTTACTTGTACTTATCGTTATATGAGCCCTTGTTTTCCGGCTCCAAGCGGGGAATCCTGCGGGGAATGGGCGTTTCTAAGAGAAGAGGAGTTGATTGACGGCTGCTAAGGCGTGTCTTGGCCTCTGTTTAATCTTCAACTGCCATGATGCTGCACATGTGATCAGTTATGACACCAGCCATTGGATGGTTTGACAGTTTGGTTGAGAGCACAACCAATGTGACAGTTAGCTTTCCCGGCATGCCAGGAATGTAACTGCTTTTTCAAACTGTTAAATTGATGGGTTTACTGGATGCTGGAAAGTTCATTTTGAGGGTGAACCTCCGCTTTAACTGTCCCTGGCCTGCCCCTTTCATTCATTGGATTTCAGCCCTTTCAAACATGGAGGCTCGGAATCACATGTGGGCGATACCTAGGGTGATCTACAGTTCAAAAAAATGAGGGGGGGAGGGAGGAACCAGGAAAAGGTAAGCGCATTGAACATACCTGCCATGTACAGCAAGTGGCAAGTGAAGGACAAAGCCTTTGCTCAGGAATCAGTGTAGAGGAGACGGTTTTGCACTCAGCTGCTATGCCAACAGAAAACACAAAAGACATACTATGTATATATATATATATATATATATAGAAGTCCAAAGGAGGCTGACGCCTTGGGCTTAGTCATATGAAGCACATTATAAATCGTATGACGGCTAGATGCACACTGTACAGCTTGTGCACTTACAATTAATATTCCAGTTGTCATGACAGCTAAGTTCCGACCTTCTTCTCCTCTACTAGTAGAGTGTGAGGGGTGCGGAGCGTAGACAGCAGTGTGTGAGATGTAGGGGAGCATCCAGTTTTCTTTTTTTTATTTCACTCTCTTACTCTGTAGAGCACAGTCTATACGAAAATGTTTTCTCTTGGTGGCCACTTATACCGCATTATACTGACCCTCACTGGTTTTTATTGATCACGCTGCAATGGCACTTAAGGCATGCTAAAATGGGAAACAATAATACTGACTGAGAGGTAACTTGGGCATGCTCTAAGTCAGTGGTCTCCAAACTTTGGCCTGGGGGCCAGATGTGGTCCTTTGCTTGCCTTTACCAAGCCCTTGGGGCATTATTCCTTTCACTGACATTAACAATGGGGCACTATTCTTCCCATTGACACCAATGATAGGGCACTATTCCTCCCACTGATACCAGTGATAGGGCACTATTCCTCCCATTGGCATCAATGATGGGGCGCTATTCCTCCCACTGACACCAGTGAAGGGGTGCTATTCCTCCCACTGAGACCAATGATAGGGTGCCATTCCTAGTACTGAGACCAATAATGGGGTGAGATTCCTCCCATTGGCACCAATGATGGGGCACTATTCCTCCCACTGACAGAAGTGATGGGGCGCTATTCCTCCCACTGACACCAATGATGGGGTGCTATTCCTCCCACTGACACCAATGATGGGGCGCTATTCCTCCCACTGACACCAGTGAAGGGGTGCTATTCCTCCCACTAAGACCAATGATAGGGTGCCATTCCTAGTACTGAGACCAATAATGGGGTGAGATTCCTCCCATTGGCACCAATGATGGGGCACTATTCCTCCCACTGACACCAATGATGGGGTGCTATTCCTCCCACTGACACCAATGATGGGGTGCTATTCCTCCCACTGACACCAATGATGGGACACTATTCCTCCCACTGATACCAATGATGGGGCACTATTCCTCCCACTGACAGCAGTGATGGGGCGCTATTCCTCCCACTGACACCAATGATGGGGTGCTATTCCTCCCACTGACACCAATGATGGGGTGCTATTCCTCCCACTGACACCAATGATGGGACACTATTCCTCCCACTGATACCAATGATGGGGCACTATTCCTCCCACTGATACCAATGATAGGACACTATTCATCCCACTGATACCAATGATGGGACACTATTCCTCCCACTGATACCAATGATGGAACACTTCTCCTCCCACTGATATCAATGATGGGACACTATTCCTCCCACTGATACCAATGATGGGACACTATTCCCCCCACTGATACCAATGATGGAGCACTATTCCTGCCACTGATACCAATGATGGGATGAATAATTAATTTAGTGTTTCGGGTCACTTTAAGGCATGCTAAAATGACATATAATAAGAATGACGGACAGATCACTTTGGCATGCTTTAAGTGAACCACGAGACCTTAAATGCAATGGAAAAAGGAAAATACTTAGGCATAATCCATAGAAAAAGGATGTTGCCCAAATCGGAGCTCTACTGAATCCCTGAGAGGCGAAAGGTGCCAGTAAACAATTTCCCCAGGACAGCCTCCACCTATAATGGAAAGATCAGTACTGGACCCATCTAGAACTCAATTATTAGTGTTGGGTTAATCTATTATCGGTAATGGGTTTATCTGGAATTAAATTATGAGTGTTGGGTCCATCTATAACTTAGTTATCAGTGTTGGGTTCTTCTAGAACTCAATTATCAGTGTTGGGTCCATCTAGAACTCTATCAGTGTTGGGTTCATCTCAAAATCAATTATGAGGGTTGGGTTCATATAGGCTCAATGACCAGTTTCGGGTTCATTTAGAACTCAATTATCAGTGTTGGGTTCATCTAGAATTTAATTATGAGTGTTGGGTCCACCCAGAACTCAATTACCAGTGTTTGGTTTATTTTGAACTCAATTATCAATGTTGGGTTCATATAGAACTCAATTATCAGTGTTTGGTTTATTTTGAACTCAATTATCAATGTTGGGTTCATATAGAACTCAATTATAAATGTTGGGTTCATATAGAACTCAATTATCAATGTTGGGTTCATATAGAACTCAATTATAAATGTTGGGTTCATATAGAACTCAATTATCAGTGTTTGGTTTATTTTGAACTCAATTATCAATGTTGGGTTCATATAGAACTCAATTATCAGTGTTGGGTTAATCTAAACGTCAATTATGAGAGTTGGGCTCACCTAGAATTCAATTAGCAATGTTGGATTAATCGAAAACTCAGTTGTCAGTGTAAGGTTAATCTAGAATTCATTTATGAGTGTCGGGTTCATCTATAACGTAATTATGAGTGTTGGGTTCATCTATAACGTAATTATGAGTGTTGGGTTCATCTAGAATTCAATTATGAGTGTTGAGTTCATCTACAATTCAATTATCAATGTTGGATTATTCTAGCATTATTGTTTTATTGTCACTCTAATGTACCAGTAAACGAAACTTCAAGGATTACAGTCTTTCCGGTGCTTCTTTCTATTGGATTAATCTAGAACTAAGTTGTCAGTATAAGGTCCATCGAGAATTTAATTATCAGCGTTGGATTCATCTAGAACTCGATAATCAGTGTTGGGTTCATTTAGAACTCAATTATGAGTGATGCGTTCATTGAGAATTCATGTATGAATGTGGTGTTCACCTAGAACCCAATTCTGAGTGTTGAATTCATCTAGAATTAATTTATGAGTGTTGGGTTTATCTAGAACTCAATTATCAGTGTTGGGTTCATCTAGAATTCAATTATCAGTGTTGGGTTGATCTAGAATTCAATTATCAGTGTTGGGTTGATCTAGAATTCAATTATCAGTGTTGGATTGATCTAGAATTCAATTATCAGTGTTGGGTTGATCTAGAATTCAATTATCAGTGTTGGGTTGATCTAGAATTCAATTATCAGTGTTGGGTTGATCTAGAATTCAATTATCAGTGTTGGGTTGATCTAGAATTCAATTATCAGTGTTGGGTTGATCTAGAATTCAATAATGAGTGTTGGGTTCATGCAGAACTCAATTATCAGTTTTTGGTTTATCTTGAACTCAATTTTGAGTGTTGGCTTCATCTAAAACTCAATTTTGAGTGTTGGATTCATCTAAAACTCAATTATGAGTGTTGGGTTCATCTAGAATTTAATTATCAATGTTTGATTAATCTAAAACTCTGTCGTCAGTGTAAGGTTAATCTAGAATTAATTTATGAGTGTTGGGTTCATCTAGAATTCAATTATCAATGTTGGGTTCATAGAGAGCTCAATTATCAGTGTTTGGTTTATCTTGAACTAAATTATCAATGCTGGATTCATATAGAACTCAATTATCAATGTTGGGTTCATATAGAACTCAATTATCAGCATTGGGTTCATCTAGAATTCAATTATGAGTGTTGGGTTCATCTAGAATTAAATTAATAAATGTTGGATTAATCTAAAACTCAATTGTCAATATAAGGTTAATCTAGAACTTAATTATGGGTGTCGAGTTCATGTAGAACTTAATTATGAGTGTTGAGTTCATCTAGAATTCAATTATCAGTGTTGGGTTCATCTAGAATTCAATTATGAGTGTTGGGTCCACCCAGAACTCAATTACCAGTATTTGGTTTATCTTGAACTCAGTTATCAATGTTGGGTTCATATAGAACTCAATTATCAGCGTTGGGTTATTCTTTAATTCAATTACGAGTGTTGGATTCATTTAGAACATAAATTATGAGTGTTGGGTTCATCTATAATTACATTATTAATGTTGGATTAATCTAAAGCTCAATTGTCAGTATAAGGGTCATCTAGAATTCATTTATGAGTGTCAGGTTCATCTAGAATTCATTTATGAGTGTCAGGTTCATCAAGAATTCATTTATGAGTGTCAGGTTCATCTAGAACTTAATTATGAGTGTCGGGTTCATCTAGAATTCAATTATGAGTGTTGGATTCATCTAGAATTCAATTAACAATGTTGGATTAATCTAGCATTGTTTTATTGTCTCTCTGATGTACCAATAAACGTCACTTCAAGGATTACAGTCTTGCTGGCTCTTCTTACTTCATCGAGAATTCAATTATCAGTGTTGGGTTAGTTTAGAACTCGATAAACAGTGTTGGGTTCATTTAGAACTCAATTATGAGTGTTGTGTTCACACAGAATTCATGTATGAGTGTTGTGTTCACCTATAACTCAATTATGAGTGTTGTGTTCACCTAGAACCCAATACTGAGTGTTGGATTCATCTAGAATTAATTTATGAGTGTTGGGTTCATCTAGAACTCAATTATCAGTGATGGGTTCATCTGGAATTCAATAATCAGTGTTGGGTTCATCTTGAACTCAATTATCAGTGTTGGGTTCATCTTGAACTCAATTATCAGTGTTGGGTTCATCTTGAACTCAATTATCAGTGTTGGGTTCATCTGGAATTCAATAATTGGTGTTGGATTCATCTAGAATTAGTTTATGAGTGTTGGATTCATCTAGAATTAATGTATGAGTGTTGGGTTCATCTAGAACTGAATTATCAGTGTTGGGTTCATCTGGAATTCAATAATCAGTGTTGGGTTCATCTAGAACTTGATTATCAGTGTTGAGTTCACCTAGAACTCAATTATCAGTGTTGGGTTCTTCTAGAACTCCATTATCAGTGTTGAGCTGAATGACTGTACTTTGGACAGGTACATGCAAATCATTCTATATAATATTATGGAACATGTTCATTGCTTGTTCACACCAAGCTCCACGTACATGGTGTGAACAAGCCCCCAATGTCTGCGAGTGATATCGGTGGACAGTGTTGGGTCCATTACCTAGAGACTTGGGGAGCAGATTTTTGACAAACTCGTCATGGTCCCCCACATGCAGAATGCTGTAAATGCTGTCCTTCATCAGCTCCTCCTGCTTGTAGCCCAGGTAGTTGGTGACATTTTCTGAGACGAACACAATGCGGCCTTCCTGGTTCACGACAAAGAAAAAGCCGTCCAGAGCCTGTTGGACAAAAAAAAATGAGGGAAAGTTTGTCATTCTGCTTACAAAGGTAATGGGTTGATACAATTGTACATCGCCTATCAGATCCACCAAAAATAAGACCCATCTCCACTTCTAAGTGTATAAAGTGGACCTCGTACTACTGGAATTGTCCAATTGTTATTCATTTTTGGAGACCAGAAGTTCACCTATATGGAGGGTTGGGCAGGTCATGCTGAACTCCAAGAGTTATCTTTATTGTCAACTTAGTCCAGCTTGGCACAATGTAATTATCAATTTCTTATAACATACATGGAGGGCTTCTGAAGATGCGGAAAACGAATATGAACAGCTTCCCCTTTGCACATTAACCACAGGTGGTCACTGGCTGGGCACTACCACCATTAATAAAATACCTTGTATCTATTTCAGTAAATACAGGGTGTTTCTTGATTGGATGGGGGTCACTGGTGTGCACAGCCAATTGCATTAGGGTGTGCACCCCAAAGCTCAAACACACATGACTTTCTATGCAGCCTAAGCTACATGGGACAGTGAATGGATGGGAAGTGCTCTGTACTGAGTGGCTTCCTGTTCATTCACAATCAGAAGCATAGATGAACACAGTGAGTGAGTGTGTTCACTGTGTTCATTTAGAAAAAGAAGGGGCTGGTAAATTACATATTTACTAGCTCCTTCCCCCACTCTCCATCCTCAATCATCCCCCATAGGAGCTGGGAGGAGAGGAGGGAAGCCAGCAGCACTGCGGGGGAGGTGGGGGCAACACAGGGGGAAGCCTGGGCAGTAGGGGGAAGCTATAATGCACATAGTGATTAGGGTATGCCAAGGCACACCTGGCACATCCCCTGCGCATGCCTATGATGGGGGTAGATTATGATGTCACCTGCCCCTCCTCTCTACCACTCAGAGAACATCTTGTATCCATTGAAAGAAACACAAGGTGATCTCTCAATGACGGTGGCACAGAGGGAGCGACCCCCCACACCATGGTCAGTGTGTGGAGGTGAAACTGCTTATACAGGACACAGAAAATCATGGCTATTGTTGGAGGGGAGCGTGTGGGGCTATAGTTCTGGGACATTATTTACAACAATTATTGTTTTTGTCACAGTGAGTCATCACTATTTTGTGGGATATCCACTTTTTGCATGCAATATTTGGTCATTCTATTGCATTGTTTGAGTGCTACACTTATACACTATTGTTCTGGTACTCAGCTCTGGGATTTCATCTGCACTTTAAAAAAAAAGTCCCGGGACAGTCCCGGCGAATCTGGGACGGTTGGAAGGTATGTGGCATCACCACTCTGGTGGTCCGCCACACCCCTATAGCGACGCCACTGGTATGTAGGGTATGTTACTACAGTGGCTTTCAGCAGCAGGTATAAGATTTGGATAAGATTGGATAATGACCGTGCCAAGCTGGACTAATGTATGATAATGGAAGTTTATTGGACAGTTCCTATTCCCATACATACAGGTTTCAGAAGGGATAATCTGATTAAGCAACCATGTGAACTGGCCTGCAGTAGGGGATTATGGTTATACATAAAGTTTCTCGCAAGAATATTCTAGTACAGTTTGGCTAATACAATTCACTCTGGGCATTCAGAGATTGCAGCCAGCAGTAGATCACTATTAGAAGTGATCTGTTGCTGCATAGCTTTAAAGGGAGGGGGGGGGGGGTTTGGACCTGGTCCAAAATAAAATAAAAAGAAAAGAAAAGAAAGAACTGTTTGGGGGTTTAAGGTGATTTCCAACAAAAAAAAAATGCAGATGTAATTAAGGCATAAAGTTCGCAACCAAGAGGTCTCTAAAACAAAAGAAAAATCAGGAGTAGGCTTCTTGGCTTAACCACGTGGGCCCCTGGAAGACAAAAAGGTCCTGGGACTCGAGTGGCTAAGCCAACGAGCCTACGGCAGTAAAGGTGGAGAGCCTGGAAAGGGTTAAGGGCGCCCTCGTGCCTCTCTCCGCCTAGATGCACAGGCCCCGGTGACGTAGCGCTCACAGCTGTTCATGGCGTTCCTCCATTGCTACGAGATGGGCCTTGTTGTGCTGCCAGCACACATCCTTGTTATGTCACGGCAGGGAACAGCCTGGAAAGCCAAGCATGCTACCCTTCCAGGCCTCCAATCAGCAATGCAGGCTCTTTGACTGGCCCCGGGCCTAATACAACAGCATCTAATGTACCACGGTAATTATTAACAAGTACTATAGCCAAAACAGGAAATATGAAAACCACGCTCAACTGTGAAAAGAAATCTCTGACATGCACTCCCAGCACACACAGGGCAGGCCCGGGCCAGCGAATTCCTCCCATTAACTCTGTGGCAGCCATATTGCTAATAACAGCCGGCTCTGTGTGGCCTAGGCAAGATTTGATCCTTAATAACCTTGATGTGGCCACCACATTCCCTGCACACACAGGGCAGGCCCCGGCCAGCAGATTCCCACTGTTAACTCTATGGCGGCCATACTGCTAATGATGGTCTGCTCTGTGTGACCTAGGCCAGTTATGGCCCTCATTAACCTTTATATGGCCACCACATAGGGCCAGTGGGTTCCTCCCATTAACTCTATGGCAGCCATATTCCTACTGACAGCCTGCTCTGTGTGGCCCAAGCCAACTATGGCCCTTATTAACATTGATATTGCCACCACACTCCCAGCACACACAGGGCAATCCCAGGCCAGTGGATTCCTCTTATTAACTCTGTGGTGGCCATATTGCTACCGATAGCCTGCTCTGTGTGACCTAGGCCAGCTATGGCCCTCATTAACCTTGATATGGCCACCACACTCCCAACACACATAGGGCAGGCCCGGCCAGCAGATTCCTCCCATTAACTCTATGGCAGCTATGTTGCTACCGATGGCCTTCTCTGTGTGGCCTATGCCAGCTATTGCCCTCATTGACCTTGATACGGCCACCACACTCCAAGCACACAAAGGGCAGGTCTGGGCCAGCGGATTCCTCCCATTAACTTTGTGGCGGCCATATTGCTACCAACAGCTTGCTCTGCCTAGGCCAGCTATGATCCTCTATAAACTCGAGATAGCCACCACACTCCCAGCACACACAGGGGAGGATTGAGCCAGCAGGTTCCTCTCATTAACTCTACTGCAGTTATATTGCTACCGATGGTCTGCTTTGTGTGGCCCTCATTAACTTAGATATGGCACTACACTCCTAACACCCACAGGGCAAGCCTGAACCAGCAGATTGCTCCCATAAACTCTGTGGTGGCCATATTGCTATATTGATACCAATGGCCTGCTCTTTGTGGCCCAAGCAAGCTATGGTCCTCATGCTGTTTAACATCTCTACCAATGGTGTCACTGGGGGGGGGGGCGAGGGGGCCCTGACCCCCCCAGCATTATGCTGTGCCCCACCATGTGCCCTCCAAATTAAAATGCCTTTTTGTTTGCATCTTGCTCGGGGCCACCGCTGGAGTAACAAAGTCTCTCCTGAAAGATAGAGCGTCCCCAGTCAGCTCCTGCGGGGGATTCCTCCCCTCTCCCTCTGCTCGCTGACACTGCATAATGCGAGTGCTCACACAACCACAGCTGCCCGTTCTGCTCCTTCCCCTGCATCCTCATTGGCAGGGAGAGGAGCGATTTGCAGGAAGGACTCCACGGGCACTGTGGGGGGGGGGGCGGTGCACCCAAACCTACATCTCAGTTACTGAAAAGGAGTCCTTAAGACAGGAGAACCAGCCTGTAAATTCCGAAAGTGGTGACTGCAACTCTTCCCCAGAACTGTGACGACAATTCACATCTTCAGCCATGTGCATTGAAGGATTAACACCTAAGCCGTCTTCCTGACACCAAGGATGGGATTACAGTATTTAACTAGAACAGGGTGGTTCCACAACATTCACACCTCCCGTCCTGTTCTTGGACCTAACCTTCCCATGGTGGGTCAAGGTGTTGGTGCCACCCGTGTGGGTATAAATGCTGGGGTATGCTCCTGACACTCAGTGGAAACAAAAGAAGTGTCTTGGAGAAGCTAAGAAATGTCTTTGCCATTACAGAACAAGTCTAGTTGAATTCAATCAACAACGATTAGATAATAGTCACATTCCACTGGACTTGTTCCCTAACGATAACTATGTTTTATAGCTTATTTAAGACACCTTTTCAGGTCTAATGAGCATCAGGTAGATACCCCAGAATTTATATCCATACAGGTTGCACTGACACTTTAGTCCAATCACCATGAAATGTGTCATTCCACTCATTAGTACTGAGGAAGTGGCTTAGAGAGGCTACGGAAAGTCTTCCACAATACAGAACAAGTCCAGTTGAATTTGACCATCTACCACTAGATCATATTCACAGTGAATTTAATGAATGCCATATACCATAATTTATATCCACACAGGTAGCACCAACACCTTAGTCTAATCACTATGGAATGTGGAAGTGGCTTGGAGAAGTTATGAAAAGTCTTCAACAATTCCAGTTGAATTTGACCAACTTCCATTAGATAATAGTCACATTCCGCTGAACTTGTTCCTTAACAACAAGGATGTTTTGTAGTTTATTCAAGTTGCAGTGTCAGGTAGATACATTTCATAGCTTAATCAAGCCACTTCTAGTAAGTTCTAATGAGTGTTGGGAAGAAACCCCAAAATTGCTATCCACACGGGCAGCACCAACACCTTAATTCAATCACTGTGAGTCATTCCAATCATTAGAACTAAAGAAGTTGTTTGGAGAAGCTAACAAAGGTCTTCAGCATTACAGAACAAGTCAAGGTGAATGTGACTAACTACTACTAGCTGAACAATTTTTGGATACCTTTAGGCCTCCCTTATGTTGTTAACATTTGGCCTCTCTATATGTCAATTGTAATTAGTGTCTCAAGCACATCAGAGGTCTGTTACCAACAATTTGCAGAGTGGGCCCTTGCTTTAAAGCCCAGTGTGGTCAAACTCTCTGTGGACCGCGGCCTCTGTGGGTCATACAATCTGTAGTATCCACCCAATCATGGTATATCAGATTTGGCCTGCCTGAAGTTTGAAGTTAAGATGCCTTTAAGCAGTGGCGGTGCATCCATAGAGGGCACAGGAGCGCCACCCTCTCTCTCCTGCACCCATCAATCTCCAATAGATAGTTTAGTGCATTGCATGAATCTATCTATGGTCGCCGCTGCCGCCCCTTATTCAGGTGTCCGGGCCCCTGTCGGGCGCCGAGCATTTGAATTACAGCAGCGGGGGTGTATTTGGAAGTTCCTGATTAGATTTGTCGGCTCTAATAGGTGCCCTGATTAAAGCCATGGGCTCTAATAGGCTTCCAAATTGGTAAACAGCGGGCGCACTGCTTTGCATTCGTTGTCTACGCAGTGCTGTGTTAGGGAAATTATTAAATCACTTCCCTAACACTGACTCGCCCCTCAGCCAATCAGGTGCACCAGGTCTGGTTACCTGTCATTTGATTGGCTGAAGCAACAGGCACTGTGAATGGACGCCTATAAAGCGGTGAATCATAACAGAAGGGGATGGGAGAAGACATCGAGGACTCAGAGGCAGGTAAGTAACGGGCGGGGGGTCACGCTGGCAGCATTTGATGGGACAAACTGGCGGCAATTGATGGGGCCAACTGGTGGCAACTGATGGGGCACACTGGCGGTAATTGATGGTTACAGTAGCTGCGTTTTTTATGGACACAGTGGCTGCGTTTGATGGCACAGTGGCTGCGTTTGATGGGCACAGTGGCTGTGTTTAATGGGCACAGTGGCTGTGTTTAATGGGCACAGTGGCTGTGTTTAACGGGCACAGTGGCTGCGTTTGATGGCACAGTGGTGGCAATTTATGGGTACAGTGGCTGCGTTTGATGTCAAAGTGGCTGCCTTTGATGGGCACAGTGGCTGCGTTTGATGGGCACAGTGGCTGCGTTTGATGGGCACAGTGGCTGCGTTTGATGGGCACAGTGGCTGCATTTGATGGGCACAGTGGCTGCATTTGATGGCACAGTGGCTGCGTTTTATGGCACAGTGGCTGCGTTTAATGGGCAAAGTGGCTGCGTTTAATGGGCAAAGTGGCTGCGTTTAATGGGCAAAGTGGCTGCGTTTACAGGCACAGTGGTGGCAATTTATGGGTACAGTGGCTGCATTTGATGGGCACAATGGCTGCTTTTAATGGGCACAGTGGCTGTGTTTGATGGGCACAGTGGCTGCGTTTGATGGGCACAGTGGCTGCGTTTGATGGGCACAGTGGCTGCGTTTGATGGGCACAGTGGCTGCGTTTGATGGGCACAGTGGCTGCATTTGATGGGCACAGTGGCTGCGTTTGATGGGCACAGTGGCTGTGTTTGATGGGCACAGTGGCTGCGTTTGATGTTTGTTTTTTTCAGTTTGTTTGTGCCCCCCAAAAATGTTGAGCACCAGCCACCACTGCTTTTAAGCCTCCGTTATGTCAGAGACAGTAAGGCCCTCTCTCTATGTTGCTGCGATTAATATCTTGGGCACGTCAAAGGGCCTGTCAGTATCAAATTGCAGAGTGGGTCCTTCTTTAAAAGTGCAGTGTGGGCGGACAGACAAATATCTCTGAAAGTATCGGTTCCTGCAAGTTCTCCGATTTAATGCACAGGAATGTACATTCCTTCTTCTACTAGTATAAAACAGGTCCGCTCTCAATGGCTCCTGCAGAGATCAAACAGTCAGCCTTCGTGGCGAACAGACGACGTGGCGTGCTTGAGACTAATCAAGGTACATGTGTGGTGGGCGATTAAAAAAAAACTTGATATGCATGCCCCACAAGTGACTAGACTGGGAGGTTGTATCAGAGCTGGCTGCTTTTATAGGAACATTTAATAGAAACGGTATAGGGCCCTACATCGGCAATGTAAAGGTTCTGTATGAAGACCAATTCCATCTACAAATGACCAACATGGTTCATGGCAAAATCACTCGCACTGTATATTGTCTTTCTTTGGAGGAATCCAATGGCAAGATAGACTATGGCCCAGACTCTCAAAGGAGATACGACGGCCTATCTCCAGATACGCCGTCGTATCTCTGAGTCTGAGCCGTCGTATCTATGCGCCTGATTCTTAGAATCAGTTACGCATAGATTTGTATTAGATCCGACCAGCGTAAGTCTCTTACGCCGTCGGCTCTTAACTGCATATTTACGCTGGCCGCTAGGGGCGTGTACGCTGATTTACGCCTAGAAATATGTAAATCAGCTAGATACGCCAATTCACAAACGTACGCCCGGCCGACGCAGTACAGATACGCCGTTTACGTTAGGCTTTTCCCGGCGTAAAGTTACCCCTGCTATATGAGGCGTACATGAGGCATACCAGTGTTGAGTATGGACATAGGGCCAGCGTCAAATTTTTCACGTTTTACGTCGTTTGCGTAAGTCGTTCGCGAATAGTGCTGGGCGTCATTTACGTTCACGTCGAAAGCATTGGCTTCTTGCGGGTTAATTTGGAGCATGCGCACTTGGATACTTTCACGGACGGCGCATGCGCCGTTCGTAAAAAGCGTCATTTACGCGGGGTCACATTAAATTTACATAACACACGCCCACATCTACCACATTTGAATTAGGCGGGCTTACGCCGGCCTATTTACGCTACGCCGCCGCAACTTTGGTTTGAGAATACGGCACTTGCCTGACAAAGTTGCGGAGGCGTAACGTAAATAGGATACGTTACGCCCGCAGAATCCGGGCCTAAGACTTGGATGCCATTAAAGTTCATATGCATGTAAAGGCAGGCGTCCCAATACTTTTGGTAATATAGTGTATGAGATTTTATCAATCCTTTCAACAACCACAACCCAATCAACATGGTCACGGGCTCGTGAAGTCATCACGACTGTCAAAATAAAACCTCATTTTTTTTTTGTCTTTGCTCAGCCAATAACAGAGAGCGGGCTGCAGACCGGTATATGCTGTACGAGCCGCACAGGAAGCACACACACACACAGCCTCTGTCAGAGAGTGTTTGTGGTTTGGCTCTACCGCCAGCATACTGTCACATGTGTAAACCCTTCCAGCCGTTTATAACTGGAAGCCGATCAAATAATGAATTTGCTGAAGCAGCTCTTCACATCTCTTAATTGCCAGCAGTCAACAGTAAGGTGTGTTATCACACGGCTGCCAGGCAGTAAAACTTTATCAGCCGCTCAGTGCTTCTGGCCGGTGTGGGAGGCCATTATCATTGTTCTCATTTTTATTTTTAAGTTCTAGACAAGACAAAGTTCCAAGTAGTGGTCCAGGATGTGGTAGTTTTCTAGTTTTTTTTTTACCAATTTTAAAATACATAATATTGCAATTTTATTAACATAGTTAGAAGGTAAACTCCAGAAAAACCTAAGCAGTCCAATAATACAAATACACTGCTCCGGGTTGGTCCACCTCTATGCTAGTCCCCAAATCCACACAGAAAGGTGCTGGTCTGGCTTGCAACTGCCAAATACTTCAGAAAGGATGGTGGGCGACCACACTCTGATATATGGAAATATATGGTAATAAGTAACTATAAATATGTATCTATAATGATGATGAAGCGCTTGTAGTGTGAAACGCGTCAACATTTGTGCCTTGCCTTGGGAGGCGGTGATGTGCTTTTTTCTGATGTGGAACAATCCATCAATAAAAGCACATAACAGCTTCTCAAGGACAGGAACAAACGTTGACGTATTTCACGTCACAAGCACTTAATCATATGTGTATGTACTTATGACTAAGCGCTTGTGGCGTGAAACACGTCAACGTTTTTTTCTTGCCTTCAGAAGCTGTGATGTGCTTTTTAGTGATGGGAAATAATCCTTTAATAAAAGCACATCACTGCTTTGCAAGGCAAGGAACAAACGTTGACATGTTTCACGCCACAAGCACTTTGTCTTATGTAAGTCTTATGTATATATAGTAATGACTAAGCTCTTGTAGCGTGAAACACGTCAACGTTTGTTCCTTGCCTTGAGAATCATTGATGTGCTTTTATTAAAAGATTATTTCCCATCACTAAAAAGCACATCATAGCTTCTCCAGGTAAGGGACAAACAATGACATGTTTCACACTACAAGAGCTTAGTCATTACTATATATACATAAGACGAAGTGCTTGTGGCGTGAAACACGTCAACGTTTGTTCCTTGCCTTCAGAAGCTGTGATGTGCTTTTTAGTGATGTTAAATAATCTTTTAATAAAAGCACATCCCAAGGCAAGGAACAAACGTTGACATGTTTCACGCCACAAGCACTTTGTCTTATGTAAGTCTTATGTATATATAATAATGACTAAGCTGTTGTAGCGTGAAACACGTCAACGTTTGTTCCTTGCCTTGAGAATCATTGATGTGCTTTTATTAAAATATTATTTCCCATCACTAAAAAGCACATCATAGCTTCTCCAGGTAAGGGACAAACAATGACATGTTTCACACTACAAGAGCTTAGTCATTACTATATATACATAAGACGAACTGCTTGTGGCGTGAAACACGTCAACGTTTGTTCCTTGCCTTCAGAAGCTGTGATATGCTTTTTAGTGATGGTAAATAATCTTTTAATAAAAGCACATCAATGCTTCCCAAGGCAAGGAACAAACGTTGACGTGTTTCATGCCACAAGCACTTTGTCTTATGTATATATAGTAATGACTAAGCTCTTGCAGCGTGAAACGCATCATTGTTTGTTCCTTACCAGGCAAAACCATGATGTGCTTTTTAGTGATGGGAAATAATCCATCAATAAAAGCACATCATGGCTTCTCAAGGCAAGGATCAAACATTGACATGTTTCACGTCACAAGCACTTATTCATATGTGTATATGCTTATGACTAAGCGCTTGTGGCGTGAAACACGTCAACGTTTGTTCCTTGCCTTCAGAAGCTGTGATGTGCTTTTTAGTGATGGGAAATAATCTTTTAATAAAAGCACATCCCAAGGCAAGGAACAAACGTTGACGTGTTTCACGCCACAAGCACTTCGTCTTATGTAAGTCTTATGTATATATAGTAATGACTAAGCTCTTGTAGCGTGAAACACGTCAATGTTTGTTCCTTGCCTTGAGAATCATTGATGTGCTTTTATTAAAAGATTATTTCCCATTACTAAAAAGCACATCATAGCTTCTCCAGGTAAGGGACAAACAATGACATGTTTCACACTACAAGAGCTTAGTCATTACTATATATACATAAGACGGAGTGCTTGTGGCGTGAAACACGTCAACGTTTGTTCCTTGCCTTCAGAAGCTGTGATGTGCTTTTTAGTGATGGGAAATAATCCTTTAATAAAAGCACATCACTGCTTTGCAAGGCAAGGAACAAACGTTGACGTGTTTCACGCCACAAGCACTTCGTCTTATGTATATATAGTAATGACTATAGTAATTGTTTGTTCCTTACCTGGCGAAACCATGATGTGCTTTTTAGTGATGGGAAATAATCCATAAATGATAGCACATCATGGCTTCTCAAGGCAAGGATCAAACATTGACATGTTTCATGTCACAAGCACTTATTCATATGTGTATATGCTTTTGACTAAGCGCTTGTGGCGTGAAACACGTCAACGCTTGTTCCTTGCCTTTAGAAGCTATGATGTGCTTTTTAGTGATAGGAAATAATCTTTTAATAAAAGCACATCAATGCTTCCCAAGGCAAGGAACAAACGGTGACATGTTTCACGCCACAAGCACTTCGTCTTATTTACGTAAGTCTTATGTATATATAGTAATGACTAAGGTCTTGTAGCGTGAAATGCGTCAACGTTTGTTCCTTGCCTTGAGAAGCATTGATGTGCTTTTATTAAAAGATTATTTCCCATCACTAAAAAAGCACATCATAGCTTCTCCAGGTAAGGAAAAAACAATGACATGTTTCACACTACAAGAGCTTAGTCATTACTATATATACATAAGACGAAGTGCTTGTGGCGTGAAACACGTTAATGTTTGTTCCTTGCCTTGGGAAGTTGTGATGTGCTTTTTAGTGATGGGAAATAACCCTTTAATATAAGCACATCACTGCTTCTCAAAGCAAGGAACAAACGTTGACGTGTTTCACGCCACAAGCACTTCGTCTTATGTATATATAGTAATGACTAAGCTCTTGTAGTGTGAAACACGTCATCGTTTGCCCCTTACCTGAAGCTATGATGTGCTTTTTAGTGATGGGAAATAATCCATCAATAAAAGCACATCACAGCTTCTCAAGGCAAGGAACAAACATTGACGCGTTTCATGTCACAAGCACTTAGTAGCATTATATATAGTTATGACTAAATTTTATTTATTAGAAATAATCCATCAAGAAAAAGCACATCACAAATTCTCAAGGCAAGGACACGTTTCACGCCACAAGCACTTAGTCATATGTGTATATGCTTATGACTAAGCGCTTGTGGCATGAAACACGTCAACGTTTGTTCCTTGCCTTCAGAAACTGTAAAATGCTTTTTAGTGATGGGAAATAATCTTTTAAAAAAAGCACATCAATGCTTCTCAAGGCAAGGAACAAAAGTTGACGCGTTTCACGCCACAAGCACCTAGTCATATGTGTATATACTTATGACTAAGAGCTTGTGACGTGAAACACGTCAACGTTTGCTCCTTGCCTTCAGAAGCTGTGCTGTGCTTTTTAGTAACGGGAAATAATCTTTTAATAAAAGCACATCAATGCTTTGCAAGGCAAGGAACAAACGTTGACGCAATTCACGCTACAAGCACTTGGTCATATGTATATATAGTTATGATGAAACACTTGTAGTGTGAAACGCGTCAAAGTTTATTCCTTGCCTGGAGAAGCTGTGATGTACTTTTTAGTGATGGAACTAAACTCCTGAACATCCTGAACGTCTACTTGTTTAGTGGGATTCTATTTTTCTCAGGCCTAAAGGCTTAAGCCTTTTGGACAAGATACCTACCAAAATTCAAAGAGGACACTATAGTCCTAAGGAAACAGAGACCCTGTGAAACATGTAGACAGCGAAACATTCTTCCCATTAGCCACCAATGTAAGAGGAATATTCTTCCCATTAGCCACCAATGTAAGCGGAACATTCTTCCCATTAGCCACCAATGTAGGAGGGGAATTCTTCCCACTGGCCACCAATGTAAGAGGAATATTCTTCCCATTAGCCACCAATGTAAGCGGAACATTTTTCCCATTAGCCACCAATGTAAGAGGAATATTCTTCCCATTAGCCACCAATGTAAGCGGAACATTCTTCCCATTAGCCACCAATGTAGGAGGGGAATTCTTCCCACTGGCCACCAATGTAAGCGGAACATTCTTCCCATTAGCCACCAATGTAAGCGGAACATTCTTCCCATTAGCCACCAATGTAAGCAGAACATTCTTCCCATTAGCCACCAATGTAAGAGGAATATTCTTCCCATTAGCCACCAATGTAAGCGGAACATTCTTCCCATTAGCCACCAATGTAAGAGGAACATTCTTCCCATTAGCCACCAATGTAAGAGGAATATTCTTCCCATTAGCCACCAATGTAAGCGGAACATTCTTCCCATTAGCCACCAATGTAGGAGGAGAATTCTTCCCACTGGCCACCAGTGTAAGAGGAATATTCTTCCCATTAGCCACCAATGTAAGCGGAACGTTCTTCCCATTAGCCACCAATGTAAGAGGAACATTCTTCCCATTAGCCACCAATGTAAGAGGAATATTCTTCCCATTAGCCACCAATGTAAGCGGAACATTCTTCCCATTAGCCACCAATGTAAGAGGAATATTCTTCCCATTAGCCACCAATGTAAGAGGAACATTTTTCCCATTAGCCACCAATGTAAAAGGAACATTCTTCCCATTAGCCACCAATGTATAAGGAACATTTTTCCCATTGGCCACCAGTGTATAAGGAACATTCTTCCTTTTAGCCACCAATGTAAGCGGAATATTCTTCCCATTAGCCACCAATGTAAGAGGAACATTCTTCCCATTAGCCACCAATGTAAGCGGAACATTTTTCCCATTAGCCACCAATGTAAGAGGAACATTCTTCCCATTAGCCACCATGTAAGAGGGGAATTCTTCCCACTGGCCACCATATTAAGGGGCAATTCTTCCACTAGCCACCAATGTAAAGGGCATTGACCCCCAATTAATTGGTTTTTACCAAGGATTCCTAAAAATAATTTCAAGGGTTCCTCTGGTGTAAAAAAGGTTAAAAAGGCTGGTCCAGGAAACTTCTCTCAAGTTTCAACCGTTTACCATAGAGCAGTGGTTCTCAACCTGGGGGTCGGGACCCCCTTCGGGGTCGAATGATGATTTGATAGGGGTCACCGTATCCTGGGCTGTTCCTGAAGCCCGCACTGCTCTCCCAGTCTTTTTGCGGCTGCCCAGCAAGGCTGCCCCTGAAGCCTGTGGCTGCCCAGCTGGGCTGTTCCTGGAGCCTGTGGCCGCCCAGCTGGGCTATTCCTGGAGCCTGTGGCCACCCAGCTTGTCTGGTCCTGCAGCCCATGGCTGACCACTCAGCCTCTTCGCAGGTTCACGGCATGGGTGGGGTCGGGGGGAGACTAGAGGTCAGCTGACTGGTGAGTAATGTGGGGGGGGGGGGCTGGAGGAGACCCTATCTCCTGATTTCGGCATAGGTGTCACTGCTACGAGACACCACAAAGTTGGAGACACAGTGAGTAAAGAAAGAAAAGAGAACAAAGAGAAAGAGAGGTACATCCTAAAATGCACCATAAGAGGTTTTAATACTGTAGGCGTGGAAGGGACTCAGGGAGCGCTAAATGTTCACGGGTTGTCTTACTTGTCTTTCCTTGGGTGCTGACAACCCACGCTGCGAAAATAATTTTACTGTTAGGGGTCCCCACAACCTTGGAAATTTTATCAGATAGATAGGTTGAGAACCACTGCCCTAGAGGAACCCATGAAATAATTTTCAGGTCTCTGTGAACCCCTGTTAAAACGCTTTAGGGATCAGCGACATTGGCCCTGGAGCTATGTAGGCACCTTCAGATGAAAGGTCAATCAGCCATATCTCAAGAAACCATTAGCAGCCTCCGGAAGAACCCTAGGAATCCGGGTTGAGAATGGCTGGCCACATCCACACATTGCCCATAATAGGAGTCACCGGCGTGAAATGTTCAGATGTCCAGGACACCTGGCTAATGAGTTTATCAGGGACAGTTCTCAAACACCTGCTTACAGTATGGAGGGGCGGAGTACAATCAGCAGCTGGTCGCGTGCGAGGTCGCACACATCCTGGAAAGCCAAGGACTAACTTCATACCACCCAGCAGCCCTGCACCTGCTCTCTCTGACCTCCAGACGTGACTTTCTCACATGGCGGGTGAGAACTATTTCCGGCCAGGACGGACCTGGGACAAATCTCCAGATCCAAACCCTTGTGTCCACCTCTCCTCCATGGATGTCCCCTCTTGTAGATATCTGCCTAGGATGTCTCCATAGTACACATCCACCCTTTAATTATGTAATTAGTATTTATCTTATTATTATTACCACCTTCATTTCTTCTGGTGATCCTGCCAGCAACACATTTCCTGTCCTAGGGTGACAACACTCACTGTACTGTATCTAAGGAGAAGCATAGTTGTCCCCCTAGGACAACAGAACACCCACCCTTCTCATTTCCTATAACATGGGTGGACGTGTTCTGTAGTTCAGAGAGAAAACTAGGAACAATGTAACTGATCAGAGGGGCAGCACAGGAAGGCACCAGCTCGCTGGCTTCCTGGCAGGATCAACCAGTATTTGTTGCCGTTATTGAGCAGATGTGACGCTGCAGTTTCCTGTCTTAGGGAGACGCTCACTTTTGTGACCATAGGGCAGGACTTCAAAACGCATCCCCCTCTTTTCAAGTTTGGGAGGAGGTGCCCTGTAGTTCAAAGAAAGGTCTTGGAACAATGTAACTGACAGGAGTGCAGCACAAGAAGGCACCAGATTGCAGGATTTCTGGCAGGATCAACAAGTATTTGCTGCTGTTATCGATGTGGTGTCTGCAATTCATTTCCTTTTTTTTCTCCTTTATTTTTCACTCTGTGGTCCTGCCGGTAACACACTTTCTGTCCCAGGGTGAGGAAGTTCACTCTTGTGACCCTAGGACAGGACTACAACCCTCCCCCCTCTTTTCAACTTTGTGACATAGGAGGGAGGTGTTCTGTAGTTCAGAGCGAGAGAGAGACGAGTGAGAGTGACAGAGAGAGAGAGAGAGACACAGAGAGAGAGAGGGGAGACCAAGTCGAGAGCGAGACAGACGAGAGAGAGGCGAGAGAGACAGAGAGAATGACAGAGAGACGAGAGAGTCGAGAGAAAGACGAGAGAGAGAGAGAGAGAGAGACAAGAGTGAGAGAAAGAGAGAGACACGACAGAGAGACAGAGAGAGAGAGAGACGACAGAGAGACAGAGACAAGAGAGACAAGAGAGACAGACAGAGAGAGAGACGACAGAGAGACAGAGACAAGAGAGACGACAGAGAGAGACGAGAGAGAGAGACAGAGAGAGACGAGAGAGAGAGAGAGACGAGAGAGAGACAGATATCAAGAGAGAGACAGATATTGAGAGAGGAGAGACAGATATTGAGAGAGGAGAGACAGATATATAGAGAGAGAGACGAAAGAGAGATGAGAGAGCGAGCCGAGAGAGAGACGAGAGAGAGACGAGACGAGAGAGAGACGAGACGAGAGAGAGACGAGAGAGAGATGAGAGAGACACGAGAGAGAGACGAAACGAGAGAGGGGAGAGAGAGACAAAACGAGAGAGGAGAGAGAGAGACGAGAGAGGGGAGAAAGAGAGAGAGAGAGAGAGAGAGAGAGACGAGAGAGGGGAGAGAGAGAGAGAGACGAGAGAAACAAGCAAGAGAGACGAGAGAGAGACTAGAGAGAGAGACAAGAGACAGAGAGAGACGAGGGAGAGACAGAGAGAGACGAGAGAGAGACAGAGAGAGACGAGAGAGAGACAGATATCAAGAGAGAGAGAGATATCGAGAGAGGAGAGACAGATATATAGAGAGAGAGAGAAACGAGAGAGAGAGATAAGAGAGCGAGACGAGAGAGAGATGAGAGAGACGAGACGAGAGAGAGATGAGACGAGAGAGAGAGACGAGAGAGAGATGAGACGAGAGAGAGAGACGAGAGAGAGACAAAACGAGAGAGGGGAGAGAGGGATGAAACGAGAGAGGGGAGAGACAGAGACGAGAGAGGGGAGAGACAGAGACGAGAGAGGGGAGAGAGAGAAGCGAGAGAGAGAGAGACGAGAGAAACAAGCAAGAGAGACGAGAGAAACTAGAGAGAGAGAGACGAGAGAGAGAGACGAGAGAGAGAAACAAGAGACAGAGAGAGACAAGAGACAGAGAGAGACGAGAGAGAGAAGAGAGAGAGAGAGGGGAGAGAGTGACGAGAGAGAGAGACAAGAGAGAGACAGAAGAAAGAGAGAGAGGGGAGAGAGTGAAGAGAGAGAGAGGGGAGAGAGTGAAGAGAGAGAGACGTGAGAGATGAGAGAGAGCGACGAGAGAGAAGAGAGAGAGAAGGGAGAGAGTGACGAGAGAGAGAGAGACAAGAGAGAGACGAGAGAGAGAAGAGAGAGAGAGGGGAGAGAGTGAAGAGAGAGAGAGACGTGAGAGATGAGAGAGAGCGACGAGAGAGATGAGAAAGACAGAGAGAGACGAGGACTAGGAGGAGGCTATTTATTGAGCTTTAAAGGCTGCTGTTGTTTTTTTTCCGCTTACCTCTAGGAGGAGAGGTCCCAGCGACTCCTTCTCGATCATCCCACCGCTGCTGGAGGAGATGTCTGATTTCTGGACGTCGTCATCGATACCGGCAACTTTCTCTGCAGAACAGAAGAGGAAATCCGAATGAAATACAATACTAAGTCTATGATAGAACTCCTTTGAAGCTGAACATGTTAGAAATCACCATTTATATTACATTAAATGTGGCTGGCCAGTATACCAGAATTGCAGTATTATATCCCCTGCACAGCAGCACTCAGACTGGAAGAGGGACGGGCATCACTGGGGACCAAGTTTGGGTCTGATGGGGACAGACAATACAAATACAGTGACTTCTGTGTGCCTATTGCAATCCCCACCAATCAGAGCAATGGGGGGGGGGATCTAAGCTTGCACAGGGCCCCAATCTGCCTTAACAGGACTCCATCCAAAAGTAACAAATGAACAGACAATTCAAAGGTAGAATAAACAAAAAAATAAATAAATAGCCTTTGCTGCAATATTCACCTTTATTTCAGAGATTTCCCTGGCAGTACCTTTTTTCTATCACTAGATGTCATAATTTTGATGGCCAACATTGTTCAACCCACTTCCTCAACCCACTTCCTCAGATCCTAGACCCACCCCCAGCATGTGACTGCACAGTGATAGGAGAAGCAGCACTGTCATGAACTCATTGCTAGGTCACTTTGCTCTCTCCTCCTATAAACATGCTTTTTGTCAACACGTGAACTGATTGGCTCCGTGCGCTGCTTCTACCTGTCACACTCCAGCCCTGCTGTACAGAATGTGGGGTTGTAACTATGAATCATGGAGCCCCACTATCCCCAAACCAATCTTCACAGCCTCCCTAATGAGCTCCCCCCCTCCCCTCACCCCGGGTCCTATAGCCGGAGCTGGGGTGGAAAAAGTCAGATGGGCCATGGGCTACCAACCCCAACCCAACCTGAACAGCCTCACTAATCGGGCCCCCTCCCACCTCAGGTCCCATGGACTACCAACCCCAACCCAACCTGAACAGCCTCCCTAATAGACCCCACCTCCCACCTCAGGTCCCATGAACTACCAACCCCAACCCAACCTGAACAGCCTCCCTAATGTGGCCCCCCTCCCATCTCAGGTCCCATGAACTACCAACCCCAACCCAACCTGAACAGCCTCCCTAATGTGGCCCCCTCCCACCTCAGGTCCCATGGACTACCAACCCCAACCCAACCTGAACAGCCTCCCTAATGTGGCCCCCCTCCCACCTCAGGTCCCATGGACTACCAACCCCAACCCAACCTGAACAGCCTCCCTAATGAGGCCCCCCTCCCACCTCAGGTCCCATGGACCACCAACCCAACCCGAACAGCCTCCCTAATGAGGCCCCCTCCCACGTCAGGTCCAATGGACTACCAACCCCAACCCAACCTGAACAGCCTCCCTAATGTGGCCCCCCTCCCACCTCAGGTCCCATGGACTACCAACCCCAACCCAACCTGAACAGCCTCCCTAATGTGGCCCCCCTCCCACCTCAGGTCCCATGGACCACCAACCCAACCCGAACAGCCTCCCTAATGAGGCCCCCTCCCACGTCAGGTCCAATGGACTACCAACCCCAACCCAACCTGAACAGCCTCCCTAATGAGGCCCCCTCCTACCTCAGGTCCCATGGACCACCAACCCCAACTCAAACTAAACAGCCTTCCTAATGTGCCCCCCTCCCACCTCAGGTCCCATGGACCACCAACCCCAACCCAACCTGAACAGCCTCCCTAATGGGGCCCCCTCCTACCGCAGGCCCAATGGTCCACCAACTCCAACTCAAACTGAACAGCCTCCCTAAAGGGGCCCCCCTCTTACCCCAAGTATTATGGGCCACCAACTCCAACCCAACCTGAAGAGACTCCCTAATGGGGACACTCTCTACACCCTGGCCCTATAGCCGAGGGGAAAGAGGGAGTCTAGGAGTGTAAGTTTGAATTATGTAGCCCCATAGCATGGGCCACCAACCCTAACCCAACCTGAACAGCCTCCCTAAAGGGGCCTCACCCACTCCGGGCCCCATAGCTTGTGGGGGAGGAGGGGAGGGAGTTAAGGAGTGTAACTGTGAACCATGGAGCTCCATAGCAAAATTCTGTTGGCCATCTGCCATTAATCCTGACTCAATCTAAACAGCCTGCCTAATGGGGTCCCCCTCCCACCGCAGGCTCCACGGGCCGCCAACCCCAACCCAACCTGAACAGCCTCCCTAACAGGGCCACCTCTAGAGCTCAGGCCCCATAGCCGAGGGGAAGGAGAGAGTCCAGGAGTGCAAATATGAATTATGGAGAACTATAGCTAAATTCTGATGGCCATGAGTTGCAAACCCCAAACAGCCTCCCTAACGGGGCCCCCCTTCCACCTCAGGCCCCATGGGTCAGTAACCCCAACCCAACCTGAATAACTTCCTTAATGGGGCCCCCCCTCTCACCCTGGGCATGATAGCTGGAGGGTTGTCCAGGAGTGTGTGAATCATAGAGCTCTATAGCAGATTTCTGATTGCCCACCAACCCAACCTCAACAGTTTTCCCAATGGCGCCCCCCATGGGTCAGTAACCCCAACCCAACCTGAATAACTTCCCTAATGGGGCCCCGCTCCCACCCTGGGCATGATAGCTGGAGGGTTGTCCAGGAGTGTGTGAATCATAGAGCTCTATAGCAGATTTCTGATTGCCCACCAACCCAACCTCAACAGTTTTCCCAATGGCACCCCCCATGGGTCAGTAACCCCAACCCAACCTGAATAACTTCCCTAATGGGGCCCGCTCCCACCCTGGGCATGATAGCTGGAGGGTGGTCCAGGAGTGTGTGAATCATAGAGCTCTATAGCAGATTTCTGATTGCCCACCAACCCAACCTCAACAGTTTTCCCAATGGCGCACCCCCCTCCCACCCTGGGCCCCATGGGTCAGTTACCCCAACCCAACCTGAATAACTTCCCTAATGGGGCCCCGCTCCCACCCTGGGCATGATAGCTGGAGGGTGGTCCAGGAGTGTGTGAATCATAGAGCTCTATAGCAGATTTCTGATTGCCCACCAACCCAACCTCAACAATTTTCCCAATGGTGCCCCCCATGGGTCAGTAACCCCAACCCAACCTGAATAACTTCCCTAATGGGGCCCCCCTCCCACCCTGGGCATGATAGCTGGAGGGTGGTCCAGGAGTGTGTGAATCATAGAGCTCTATAGCAGATTTCTGATTGCCCACCAACCCAACCTCAACAGTTTTCCCAATGGCGCCCCCCATGGGTCAGTAACCCCAACCCAACCTGAATAACTTCCCTAATGGGTCCCCCCCTCCCACCCTGGGCATGATAGCTGGAGGGTGGTCCAGGAGCAGGCCCGGACTGGCCATAGGGCATACCGGGCATATGCCCGGTGGGCCGCGGCGGCCTGCGGGCCGGTAGCGGCCCGCGAATGGCCCTTGGCGACCCGCGGGCCGATCGCGGCCCGCGAACGGCCCTCGGCGGCCCGCATGTCACTTCTACCCAGAGGTGTACCAAGGCCCTTGGGGCGGACTGGGCTGGGTTGCAAGAATGCATTTGCCCCCTGGGCTGCTCTAATGTCCTGCAAAAAGGCCACTGAGCTGGCCGAGTGCGCCACCTGCTACAAGTTGTGGATTGTCCACTGGCCACGTCACCTGCCATGTCACCTGGCCACGTCACCTGCCACAAGTTGTGGATTGTCCACTTGCCATGTCACCTGGCCACGTCACCTGCCACGTCACCTGGCCACATCACCTGCCACAAGTTGTGGATTGTCCACTGGCCACGTCACCTGCCACGTCAACTGGCCACGTCACCTGCCACAAGTTGTGGATTGTCCACTTGCCACGTCACCTGACCACGACACCTGCCACAAGTTGTGGATTGTCCACTTGCCACAAGTGGATTATGCACTTGCCAAATCACCTGGCCACGTCACCTGCCACAAGTTGTGGATTGTCCACGTCACCTGGCCACGTCACCTGCCATGTCACCTGGCCACGTTACCTGCCACAAGTTGTGGATTGTCCACTTGCCATGTCACCTGGCCAAATCACCTGCCACGTCACCTGGCCACGCCACGTCACCTGCCACAAGTTGTGGATTGTCCACTGGCCACGTCACCTGCCACGTCAATTGCCACAAGTTGTGGATTGTCCACTGGCCACGTCACCTGCCACATCACCTGGCCACGTCACCTACCACAAGTTGTGGATTTTCCACTTGCCACGTCACCTGCTTCAAGTTGTGTATTGTCCACTTGCCATGTCATCTGCCATGTCACCTGCCACAAGTTGTGGGTTGTCCACTGGCCACGTCACCTGCCACAAGTTGTGGATTGTCCACTTGCCATGTCACCTGGCCACGTCACCTGGCCACGTCACCTGCCACAAGTTGTGGAATGTCCACTGGCCACATCACCTGCCACGTCAACTGGCCACGTCACCTGCCACAAGTTGTGGATTGTCCACTTGAAACGTCACCTGCCATGTCACCTGACCACGCCACCTGCCACAAGTTGTGGATTGTCCACTGGCCACGTCACCTGCCACAAGTTGTGGATTGTCCACTTGCCACGTCACCTGGCCACATCACCTGCCACAAGTTGTGGATTGTCCACTGGCCACGTCACCTGGCCACGTTACCTGCCACAAGTTGTGGATTGTCCACTTGCCATGTCACCTGGCCACGTCACCTGCCACGTCACCTGGCCACATCACCTGCCACAAGTTGTGGATTGTCCACTGGCCACGTCACCTGCCACGTCAATTGCCACAAGTTGTGGATTGTCCACTGGCCACGTGACCTGGCCACGTCACCTGCCACATCACCTGGCCACGTCACCTACCACAAGTTGTGGATTTGCCACGTCACCTGCCACGTCAACTGGCCACGTCACCTGCCACAAGTTGTGGATTGTCCACTTGCCACGTCACCTGCCTCAAGTTGTGTATTGTCCACTTGCCACGTCATCTGCCACGTCAACTGGCCATGTCACCTGCCACAAGTTGTGGATTGTCCACTTGTCACGTCACCTGCCACAAGTGGATTATCCACTTGCCAAATCACCTGGCCACGTCACCTGCCACAAGTTGTGGATTGTCCACTGGCCACGTCCCCCTCTCTGCATATTAAGTGTTATATTACAGCAGCCTGTGACAGTTTCTTGCCCTCCTAGATGTTATGATGTGGGTTCACACTGGCAAGCTGCAGTTTAGCTGCAGTTCTGGCATGTTACCCTCCAGTCCCATAGACTTATATTAGGTTGTACATTTTTGCTGCATGTCGTCCTGAAAGTGCACAAAAAGTCCTGCATGCCGCATCTGTGGTGCAATTCCAAAAAATGCAGCAAAAACGCACAATTTCTAATTAGAAGTCTGAGGGACTGGGGCTATGGAAAACCGCCACAGTGGCGGCCTGTCCATTAAGGGCACACAGGCACTGCCCCCTCCATTATGCCACCCCCATATGTAAAATGGATAGATTCATGCCTGACCGGCCACTAAGATGGGGTAAATGTCGGTCAGACAGCGAGTGGGTGGAGGGTGTGTCACAGTGGCTGCATTTGATGTGTCACAGTGGCTGCATTTGATGGGGCACAGTGGCTGCATTTGATGGGGCACAGTGGCTGCATTTGATGGGGCACAGTGGCTGCATTTGATGGGGCACAGTGGCTGCATTTGATGGGGCACAGTGGCTGCATTTGATGGGGCACAACAGCTGCATTTGATGGGACAAGGTGGCTGCATTTGATGGGGCACAGTGGCTGCATTTGATGGGGCACAGTGGCTGCATTTGATGGGGCACAGTGGCTGCATTTGATGTTTTTGTTCAGTTTGATTGCTTCCCCCCAAAAAAATGTTGAGCACCAGTGTGAGCCAAAAGGCTTGCACTCACAGATACTCCACTGAAAAGTTATCAATTCTCATGTCACTTTTCAGAGGCATTTGACAGACAGTAAGGAGGTGATGCCTAATTTCCTCCCTGCCTGTTTTAACCTCAGCCAGTCCCTCCAGATATTTCACTTTGTACTCCACCTTATTTTCATTACTCTTTATAGGTATTAGATGTTCTCTCACCTTATTCTTTGCACATCTAATACATAATGAGAGTTCTGGAAATAAGGTGGAGTTCAAAGTGAATTTCTAAACCTAAGTTGAGAACCCCTTTCAGAAGATTTGAGGATAATATTAAACTCAGAGACTGGTGGACTTAGGCCATCATAAATAGATTGAAATTTCTGCTGAACTGGCAGAATTTCAATCTATCAATGTGCAGACTGGTTATACAGCCTCCGATCTATCAACTGACTTCAGTACAACAATGGGAAATGTCCAACGATTTCTCTCTGTTCCAGCAATGTGGAGTGATTTCTCTCTCTGTGCCACAAATGTGGAGCAGTCTCCATCTCTGTGCGGGCATTCCATCATTAACCCCCGCCGCGTGCCCCCACCCCCGGGCTGCTCAGTCTAAAATGCCCGGGCCTATTTTTTGTCCCAGTCCGGGCCTGTCCAGGAGTGTGTGAATCATAGAGCTCTATAGCAGATTTCTGATTGCCCACCAACCCAACCTCAACAGTTTTCCCAATGGCGCCCCCCATGGGTCAGTAACCCCAACCCAACCTGAATAACTTCCCTAATGGGGCCCCGCTCCCACCCTGGGCATGATAGCTGGAGGGTGGTCCAGGAGTGTGTGAATCATAGAGCTCTATAGCAGATTTCTGATTGCCCACCAACCCGACCTCAACAGCCTCCCTAATGGGGCCCCCTCCCGCTTCGGGCCCCAAAACCATTGTGTGGGCTGCTATAGCTATTGTTACGCCATTGCATAAGTCTTCACCAGCACTGAAAGGCAGGAGCACCAACCGCCAAGCTGCCAAAGTGTAATGGTTCTGAAGCCATCTTAGGTGACGATCATGAGATGGATAAAGGAAAAACCAAGGCTCTCCAAATGAGACAGATGTGCCGGCGGCCCCCACAGAGCCACTTACAGTAATGGACTTTAACAGTGAATTGCATTACACGCCGCTCCCTTACATCCTGCCCTTTAAAAGCTCTTACAGTAAAGAACAAAGATGTGCGTGGAATGCATTAGTCCCGGTCTAATGCGTTCACCTCTCAAGGAAAAACAACCGGTGGGGAACCAGTTCGGCTGGCACTACAATATTATAATTATTATTATACAGGATTTATGTAGCGCCAACAGTTTGCGCCAGCGCTTTACAACAAGTCAACATGGTTATTACCCTGGAAGAATGTGGACAACTCTAAAAATAAAAAAGGAATTGTTTAGTCGCTGTTTGCGCTCATTTTGTGGTCGGCGGCTAAAATAATATTTCATGGCATAACTCCTCCCTAGAAAACTCACGTCAGCATTCTGAGAATGACTGCAGAGCGGTGAACAATCCCGGATTTGTTGGGACAGTCCCGCAACCTCTGAACTGTCCCGGATTTGTTAGGACAGTCCCGCAACCTCTGAACTGTCCCGGATTTGTTGGGAGAGTCCCGCAACCTCTGAACTGTCCCGGATTTGTTGGGACAGTCCCGCAACCTGTGAACTGTCCCGGATTTGCTGAGACAGTCCCGCAACCTCCGAACTGTCCCGGATTTGTTGGGACAGTCCCGCAACCTCTGAACTGTCCCGGATTTATTGGGACAGTCCCGCAACCTCTGAACTGTCCCGGATTTGTTGGAACAGTTCCACAACCACTGAACTGTCCCGGATTTGTTGGGACAGTCTCGCAACCTCTGAACTGTCCCAGATATGTTGGGACAGTCTCGCAACCTCTGAACTGTCCCGGATTTGTGGGGACAGTCCCGCAACCTCTGAACTGTCCCGGATTTGTTGGGACAGTCCCGCAACCTCTGAACTGTCCCGGATTTGTTGGGACAGTCCGGCAACCTCTGAACTGTCCCGGATTTGTTGGGACAGTCTCGCAACCTCTGAACTGTCCCGGATTTGTTGGGACAGTCCCGCAACCTCTGAACTGTCCCGGATTTGTTGGGACAGTCTCGCAACCTCTGAACTGTCCTAGATTTGCTGGGACAGTCCCGCAACCTCTGAACTATCCCAGATTTGTTGGGACAGTCCCGCAGCCTCTGAATTGTCCCGGATTTGCTGGGACAGTCTCGCAACCTCTGAACTGTCCCGGATTTGTTGGGACAGTCTCGCAACCTCTGAACTGTTCCGGATTTGTTGGGACAGTCCCCCAACCTCTGAACTGTTCCGGATTTGTTGGGACAGTCCCGCAACCACTGAACTGTCCCGGATTTGTTGGGACAGTCTCGCAACCTCTGAACTGTCCCGGATATGTTGGGACAGTCTTGCAACCTCTGAACTGTCCCGGATATGTTGGGACAGTCCCGCAACCTCTGAACTGTCCCGGATTTGTTGGGACAGTCCCGCAACCTCTGAACTGTCCCGGATTTGTTGGAACAGTTCCACAACCACTGAACTGTCCCGGATTTGTTGGGACAGTCTCGCAACCTCTGAACTGTCCCGGATTTGTTGGGACAGTCTCGCAACCTCCGTACTGTCCCGGATTTGTTGGGACAGTCTCGCAACCTCTGAACTGTCCCGGATTTGTTGGGACAGTCTCGCAACCTCTGAACTGTCCCGGATTTGTTAGGACAGTTCACAGGATGTGGCCCATTAAGCGCTTGTATGCCAATGTTAGGTAATATTAAGCACTTATATGCCAATGTTGGGTAAACTAAGTGCCTATATGCCAATGTTGGGTAATATTAAATACTTATATGCCAATGTTCGATAATATTAAGTGTTTATATGCCCATGTTAGGTAATAATAAGCGCTTATATGCCAATGTTAGGTAATATTAAGTGCTTATATGCCAATGTTAGGTAATATTAAGTGCTTATATGCCAATGTTAGGTAATATTAAGCGCTTATATGCCAATGTTAGGTAATAATAAGCGCTTATATGCCAATGTTAGGTAATATTAAGTGCTTATATGCCAATGTTAGGTAATATTAAGCGCTTATATGCCAATGTTAGGTAATATTAAATACTTATATGCCAATGTTAGGTAATAATAAGCGCTTATATGCCAATGTTAGGTAATAGTAAGTGCTTATATGCCAATGTTAGGTAATAATAAGCGCTTATATGCCAATGTTAGGTAATATTAAGCACTTATATGCCAATGTTAGGTAATCTTAAGTACTTATATGCCAATGTTAGGAAATTTTAAGCACTTATATGCCAATGTTAGGTAATCTTAAGTACTTATATGCCAATGTTAGGAAATATTAAGCACTTTTATGCCAATGTTAGGTAAACTAAGTGCTTATATGCCAATGTAGGGTAATCTTCAGTACTTATATGCCAATGTTAGGTAATATTAGGTGCTTATATGCCAATTTTCGATAATATTAAACGCTTATATGCCAATGTTCGATAATATTAAGCGCTTATATGCCAATGTTAGGTAATATTAAGTGCCTATATGCCAATGTTGGGTAATATTAAGTGCTTATATGCCAATGTTGGGTAAACTAAGGGCTTATATGCCAATGTAGGGTAATCTTCAGTACTTATATGCCAATGTTAGGTAATATTAAGAGCTTATATGCCAATGTTCGATAATATTAAGCGCTTATATGCCAATGTTCGATAATATTAAGCGCTTATATATGCCAATGTTGGGTAATATTAAAAACTTATATGCCAATGTTAGGTGATATTAAGTGTTTATATGCCAATGTTGGGTAATATTAAAAATGTATATGGCTTATATGCCAATGTTAAATCATATTAAGCGCTTATATGCCAATGTTAGGTGATATTAATATGCCAATGTTAGGTCATATTAATATGCCAATGTTAGGTCATATTAATATGCCAATGTTAGGTCATATTAAGCGCTTATATGCCAATGTTGGGTAATATTAGGTGGTTATATGCCAATGTTAGGTAATATTAAGCGCTTATATGCCAATGTTCGATAATATTAAGCGCTTATATATGCCAATGTTGGGTAATATTAAAAACTTATATGCCAATGTTAGGTGATATTTAGTGTTTATATGCCAATGTTGGGTAATATTAAAAATGTATATGCCAATGTTAGGTAATATTAGGTGCTTATATGCCAATGTTAGGTCATATTAATATGCCAATGTTAGGTCATATTAAGTGTTTATATGCCAATGTTGGGTAATATTAAGTGCTTATATGCCAATGTTAGGTCATATTAAGTGTTTATATGCCAATGTTGGGTAATATTAGGTGCTTATATGCCAATGTTGGGTAATATTAGGTGCTTATATGCCAATGTTGGGTAATATTAAGTACTTGTATGCCAATGTTAGGTGATATTACTATGCCAATGTTCTCACACCAGGATTCAAGGAAGACCACACACGCCTTTTGTATTTAAACAATATTTGCTGTTCCCGGCGCTCATTTGTTTCCCTTGGAAGGGTGGAGAGGAAGGAAGAAAGGAAATGGGAATTTCTATTGGCAGAGGATCAGACGGGAACGATCGTTTTTTTTAATATCAATAAAGTTATAAAATGTTACAAGCGGCAATTAAATAGTTACATCATTGTAACAAAAACAAAACCCCGTAGTTGTCCTTCAAGCCGCCGATCACAAGGGGTTAAACCCGTGGGAAACGTGCCAGCGCGTGTTCCCGGAAGCTCCGCCGCGATCTCCAGCTGTTCCCTTCGCGAGCGGCGGCGGCGGCGACGGGCCTGTTTACCCCGGCGTAATGATCGTTTAGTAATAATAATTATTATTTGTCTGGCTGGAGATCTGTGAGTGTATCTCGCGGAATGGCGGAAAAAGCACTTGAAGCAGATTTGCGACGGATGCCGTCAGATCAGGTCCGAGAGGCGCGTGCCAGCGTATTACATAACCCCCGGCGCGGAGCGCGGCGGGGTGCCAAATGGCTGCATCCAGGCGGGGCGGTGTTGTGACAGCGCGGCGTGCCGGCCCGGGGGGGGTTGGATTCTGAAAGACGCGGCCGGGGTCCAGAAAAGCGCGGTCTGGCAAAGCGCAGGGCCGGGGGGGGGGAGGGGGGGACTGAAGTCGGGTCACGTGATCAGGATATCCTGCGGGGCTATTTTTAGCGCCACTGATTTCCTTTTTTTTTTATTCTTTTTTTAGGACGATAAATAAAAAACTTGAGACAAATAAATTCCCACCAGTTTGCTGCTTCTCCTTTCACTGTCCAGTCACTTGCCTGGTGGAGAGCGAAGACCTGTAAGTGAAAGGGAAACTGCAGCAGGTCCCCCCCCCCCCCCAGGAGAGAACAGAGTAGGAGAGAACAGTGTGTAACAAAGAGATGGACTCATCAGTCTGCTGCTTCTCCTTTCACTGGTTGGCAAGGCCTGAAGGTGAAAGTGAAACCGCAGAAGAGAAAAATCGGGTCCCCCTCCGGGAGACAGACAGGGTTGTGCTGCAAGAAGGATGCTGATAGGAGGAGAGAACAGAATGACAGAGAGATGGACTCATCAGTCTGCTGCTTCTCCTTTCACTGGTTGGCAAGGCCTGAAGGTGAAAGTGAAACCGCAGAAGAGAAAAATCGGGTCCCCCTCCGGGAGACAGACAGGGTTGTGCTGCAAGAAGGATGCTGATAGGAGGAGAGAACAGAATGACAGAGAGATGGACTCATCAGTCTGCTGCTTCTCCTTTCACTGGTTGGCAAGGCCTGCAGGTGAAAGTGAAACCGCAGCAGAGAAAAATCGGGGTCCCCCTCCGGGAGACAGACAGGGTTGTACTGCAAGAAGGATGCTGATAGGAGGAGAGAACAGAATGACAGAGAGATAAGCTCATCGTCTGTGCTGCTTCTCCTTTCACAGCCCGGTCACTTGGCTGGCGGAGAGAGCAAATACCTGCAAGTGAAACTGAAACTGCAGCAGAGAAAAAAAATCAGGTGCAAAACAGGTTTCCACAGCAAGAAGCATGCTGATAGGAGGAGCGAACAGGATCACCAGAAAGATGGGCTCGTCAGTCTCCTCCTTCTCCTTTCACTGCACAGTCACTGGTTGGTGGACAGCAAAAAAGCTGCAAGTGAAAGGTAAACTGCAGCAGGGGAAAAAAAGCAGGAATCATCCCCTCTGCTGCCAAACAGGGTTCCACTGCATAGTAGGAGAGAACAGACTCTGGCCCATCAGTCTGCTGCTCCTCTTCTCACTGGCTGGTTTAAAAGACGAGACCTGTAAGTGAAAGTGAAACTGCAACAGGGGGGGAAAAAGCAGGCATCACCCCCCCCCCCCCGCCAGACAGGGTTGTACTGCAAGATGCATGCTGACAGGAGGAGAGAACATGATGATAGAGATGAGCTGCTGCTTCTCTATTCACTGTGCAGTCACTAGTAGGTGGGGAGCAAAGACCTGTAAGTGAAAGGGAAACTGCAGCAGGGCTTGAAAGCGGAAATCAGGCTTGCCAGCGCTTAAGACGGGGGTGTGCAAATCTTTCCATTATGACTCGCCGCACATTGCGAGACGCTCGCAGTGTGCAGTGAAATCAGAATAAGCCATTTGAGTCCAGGAGATGGCGCGTTTGCAGATCGCGGCTCGCAGTCTCCCCTCCCCCCCTCCTCCTATAATCAATATTTAATGGATCTCATTCGGAATTCTCGCTGAGCTTCCCGTCCGCACAATACAAGACGAGGCAATCATCCCGTCTTCTCTCTATGGATACAATATGAAAGAGCCGGAGGGTATAGCACAGCACCGACGGTTCACGCGAGGACAGCGGCGCTATGTCAGCGGCGAGGGGGGGAGGGGCTTTACATTACAGGAGAGGCCCGGGGGGGGGGGGGGGGGGACGCCAGGCGCGACACCTTGATTTAAAGGGACAATCCCAGACGATGAAAATGAAGAGATGAAGAGTGTCAAACGATTACCGATCGATACAGCGAGCGATCCCTGCGTTCGTATCATAGCGTTTTTCCGCGTGCGCGCTAGAAAACCGCCCTGAACACAACCTATTTAAGTGAAGAGGGCTGTGTCACATCTACCCTATACACAACCTATTTAAGTGAAGAGGGCTGTGCCGCAACTACCCTATACACAACCTATTTAAGTGAAGAGGGCTGTGCCGCAACTACCCTATACACAACCTATTTAAGTGAAGAGGGCTGTGCCGCAACTACCCTATACACAACCTATTTAAGTGAAGAGGGCTGTGCCGCAACTAACCTATACACAACCTATTTAAGTGAAGAGGGCTGTGCCGCAACTACCCTATACATAACCTTTTTAGGTGAATAGGGCTGTGCCGCAACTACCCTATACACAACCTATTTAAGTGAAGAGGGCTGCGCCGCAACTACCCTATACACAACCTATTTAAGTGAAGAGGGCTGTGCCGCAACTACCCTATACACAACCTATTTAAGTGAAGAGGGCTGTGCCGCAACTAACCTATACACAACCTATTTAAGTGAAGAGGGCTGCGCCGCAACTACCCTATACATAACCTTTTTAGGTGAATAGGGCTGTGCCGCAACTACCCTGTACACAACCTATTTAAGTGAAGAGGGCTGTGCCGCAACTACCCTATACATAACCTTTTTAGGTGAATAGGGCTGTGCCGCAACTACCCTATACACAACCTATTTAAGTGAATAGGGCTGTGCCGCAACTACCCAGTACACAACCTATTTAAGTGAAGAGGGCTGTGCCGCAACTACCCTGTACACAACCTATTTAAGTGAATAGGGCTGTGCCGCAACTACCCAGTACACAACCTATTTAAGTGAAGAGGGCTGTGCCGCAACTGCTGATACACAACCTATTTAGGTGAATAGGGTCCTGTGCAGGGAATTTGGACGTCTCTGAGCCGAACGCGTCCAGGTTCAGGGATCAGCACTTTGCCGTACGACGGAGAAAGGGGATTGGATGGCTCTCTACCCCTCGAATGCCAGGGCGTCGATAAACAGAAGAAAAGGAGTTATGCAGCCAACTTTCAGCGGTGCGCCGGCTGGTCGATCGTCTACCGATCCCCCTCCTCCGTACGCGCGCCCCAAACCACTAATTACAGCCGGTGGCGAAGGAGCCGGTGTGAAAGAACTGTTTAACCTTAATGAGCTTTTTTTTTCATTCCCGTGAAAAAGAAAACAGCGAGCGGAGGGGAGGGCGAGTCCCGCAGAGAGCAAACGCGCGCCAATTAGCAATTAGCGCACCTAGGGAGCCGCTCTCGAAAAATAAAAAAAAGGGGGGGGGGGGACTTGGTACAACGCAATGGCCAGGGTTCGGTTACATCGTGCGGCGCGGGGAAGGATAATGAAGAGGCGGGGATGAAGTAGGGCAGAGAGACGGGGCTATCTTTAGCGCGCCCCCCCCCACCATCTTTTCTTTTATTCCTGAACGGCGTGCGGTACGGAGCGTCTCAGCGGTGCCACCGAGTCTCAAGCTGCCGTAATTAGACCGTTTAGTAAAGAAATAAATAAAAGGCGAAACTTTTACCTGGCGGCGTGCCAACGCAGGAGAGGGCGCCGCGTACAATAAAATCCCGCCGCCGATAATGGGAAGCTACGGTGTGATTTAGCCTCCGAACAGGATTTGGCGTGATGACGTCACCACTGTAATACAGAGGCTCACATCAGAGGGCCGACAACGCCTCTAGGGTGCAGGATTCGGCGTGATGACGTCACCACTGTAATACAGAGGCTCACATCAGAGGGCCGACAACGCCTCTAGGGTGCAGGATTCGGCGTGATGACGTCACCACTGTAATACAGAGGCTCACATCAGAGGGCTGACATTGCTTCTAGGGTGCAGGATTCGGCGTGATGACGTCACCACTGTAATACAGAGGCTCACATCAGAGGGCTGACATTGCTTCTAGGGTGCAGGATTCGGCGTGATGACGTCACCACTGTAATACAGAAGCTCACATCAGAGGGCCGACAATGCCTCTAGGGTGCAGGATTTGGCGTGATGACGTCACCACTGTAATACAGAAGCTCACATCAGAGGGCCGACAGCGCTTCTAGGGCGCAGGATTCGGCGTGATGACGTCACCACTGTAATACAGAGGCTCACATCAGAGGGCTGACATTGCTTCTAGGGTGCAGGATTCGGCGTGATGACGTCACCACTGTAATACAGAGGCTCACATCAGAGGGCCGACAACGCCTCTAGGGTGCAGGATTTGGCGTGATGACGTCACCACTGTAATACAGAGGCTCACATCAGAGGGCTGCCAACGCCTCTAGGGCGCAGGATTCAGCGTGATGACGTCACCACTGTAATACAGAGGCTCACATCCGAGTGCCGACAACGCTTCCAAGGCGCAGGATTCGGCGTGATGACGTCACCACTGTAATACAGAAGCTCACATCAGAGGGCTGACATTGCTTCTAGGGTGCAGGATTCGGCGTGATGACGTCACCACTGTAATGCAGAGGCTCACATCAGAGGGCTGACAACGCCTCTAGGGTGCAGGATTCGGCGTGATGACGTCACCACTGTAATACAGAGGCTCACATCCGAGTGCCGACAACGCTTCCAAGGCGCAGGATTCGGCGTGATGACGTCACCACTGTAATGTAGAGGCTCACATCAGAGGGCACATCAGAGGGCCGACAACGCTTCTAGGGTGCAGGATTCGGCGTGATGACGTCACCACTGTAATACAGAGGCTCACATCCGAGTGCCGACAACGCTTCCAAGGCGCAGGATTCGGCGTGATGACGTCACTACTGTAATACAGAGGCTCACATCAGAGGGCCGACAACGCCTCTAGGGTGCAGGATTCGGCGTGATGACGTCACTACTGTAATGTAGAGGCTCACATCAGAGGGCCGACAACGCCTCTAGGGTGCAGGATTCGGCGTGATGACGTCAAAACTAATACAGAGGCTCACATCAGAGGGCCAACAATGCTTCTAGGGTGCAGGATTCGGCGTGATGACGTCATCACTGTAATACAGAGGCTCACATCAGAGGGTGCAGTCTTTGGCGTGATGACGTCACCACTGTAATACAGAGGCTCACATCAGAGGGCCGACAGCGCTTCTAGGGCGCAGGATTCATCTCCTCATATGTCTCTATGGTATAGGTGGCCCCTGACGTCACTTAGGGGGCCACATCAACTGTTTATTATATGCCACGTTACAGAAGACATCGTCTGAGGACTTCCAATGGGGGAGGAAAGTATAGGAGTGGGCGGAGACCGTCATCGATTGGTTACATAAGACTGCTAGATGTCACCGGCCGTGATCTGCCTGCATTGCATAGAGAAGCACAGAGACCCAGTGATGACATGAAATTAGGTATTTAGAATCTTGAGGACCAATGGGATTTGGCCAACGTTTGGGGACTCCTGTCTGTGTCCCCATTGGAAGATTTCCTTTAACTTCCTGCCCCCCAGAGAGGCAATCTTTACAAATGATTGTTATTCTCTCCAGGAGGGCGGCGCCATCTTTGTCCAGGCATCATTCGGGGGTCACCTGGCTCGGAGATGACGCAATCGAGTAAATCTTGGTGCCTCTGTTCACAAGAGTTTGACACAGATCAGCCCCATGCCGTTTTCCCTTCCATAGTATCTCGGATTACGAGCCTAATATGTCCCAGAAGCTTGTAATCCAAAGCACTTGGATATCAAAGCGAGTTTCCCCAAAGGAATCAATGGAAACTCAGATGATTCGTTCCAGTGTCACTGCTAGTGTATGCAGTACCGCATGTGACCAGGAGGTGGGGGGGGGGCAGAGACGCTCGGAAACACTTAGAGACGCTCAGACACTCAGAGATGCTCAAAGACGCTCAGAGATGCTCAGAGTCGCTCGGAGACACTTGGAGACACCCAGAGACATTTAGAGACACTTGGAGATGCTCAGAGACACTTGGAGACACTCAGAGATGCTCAAAGACACTCAGAGACACTCGGAGATGCTCAGAAAAGCTCAGAGACACTTGGAGACATTTAGAGACCCTCGGAGACGCTTGGAGACGCTCAGAGACGCTCGGAGACATTCGAATGACACTCGAAGATGCTCAGAGATGCTCGGAGACGTTAGGAGACACTCTGAGACACTCTGAGATGCTCAGAGACGCTCAGAGATGCCTGGAGACACTCGGAGACGCTCAGAGACGTTCAGAGACGCTCTGAGACATTTAG
The DNA here is from genome assembly GCF_905171775.1 of Rana temporaria. Classification (NCBI taxonomy): domain Eukaryota; kingdom Metazoa; phylum Chordata; class Amphibia; order Anura; family Ranidae; genus Rana; species Rana temporaria. The sequence continues at coordinate 22,169,452 of NC_053492.1, forward strand.
AGACCCTCGGAGACACTTGGAGACGCTCAGAGACACTCGGAGATGCTCAGAGACCCTCAGAGACGCTCGGAGACATTCGAATGACACTCGAAGATGCTCAGAGATGCTCAGAGACGCTCAGAGACACTCTGAGACACTCAGAGACGCTCAGAGATGCTCGGAGATGTTAGGAGACACTCTGAGACACTCTGAGATGCTCTGAGATGCTCGGAGACACTTGGAGATGCTCAGAGACACTCGGATATGCTCACAGAAGCTCAGAGACACTCTGAGACACTCAGAGACGCTCAGAGATGCTCTGAGACGTTAGGAGACACTCTGAGACACTCAGAGATGCTCAGAGATGATCGGAGATGTTAGGAGACACTCTGAGACACTCTGAGATGCTCTGAGATGCTCAGAGACACTTGGAGATGCTCAGAGACGCTCAGAGATGCTCAGAGATGTTCGGAGATGTTAGGAGACACTCTGAGACACTCTGAGATGCTCGGAGACACTCGGATATGCTCAGAGAAGCTCAGAGACACTTGGAGAAACTCAGAGATGCTAAGAGACACTTGGAGACACTCAGAGACGCTCAAAGACGCTCAGAGACGCTCAGAGACACTTGGAGATAATCGGAGATAATCAGAGACACTCAAAGAAGCGCAGAGACACTCAGAGACATTTAGAGACACTCGGAGACGCTTTGAGACGCTCAGAGACACTCGGAGACATTCGGATGACACTCAGAGACACTCAGAGATGCTTGGAGGCGCTCAGAGACACAGAGGCGTTCAGAGACCCTCTGAAACGGAGTGTTTATGTGTGTTTCCGATTGTCTCCGAGCGCCTCTGAGTGTCTGAGCATCACATGCGTCTCTCCCTACCTCTGGCCACATGCGGTACTGCACACCCCAGAGGTTTGAATCCCGCTCGTCTCGCAAATCGAGGATCAGGATTTAAAAGATAAAATATAAACGGCTCGTATTGTGAAACTCTCGTAAACCGCGTTACTCGCAATCCGAGGTTTTACTGTACTACAAAGTTACAATGTACAGTCTGATCACAGGGGGGAGGGGAGCATGAGAATAAGGACACACAAGGAAAAAAAACATTCAACAGTCAAAGATCACCATCTACCAGGTAAATTCTACACGGCGGTGGGGGTGGGGGGGAGGGGCACAAATCTCCATAAATCAAGCCATGTGAATAAATATAAAGCGCAGGCCTGGTATTCCTTGCGATTAAAATCTCAGCTTTCTTCTCGCCCCGCCCCCTCCATTGTATTTACCTTTGGAAAGAACACGCCGATTAGAGGCCCCGCGCGGTGCGGTTCCTCTGCCGCTGATCCCATACATTAAAAGGTCAATGTCATTAGTATAAGCTCAGAGCCTCAGCACCTGTCGTGTACCAGGGACACTTTCCATGTATGTGCGCAGTTTTCCCAACACCCCTCCCCCAATAAATGTCCTTCAAATGGTCCGCGTTTTATCTTAATGAGACGGAGTCGATGGACACGGACATGACCGCACAGTCACGAAACTGGAAAAAAAAAGACAGTTTCTGCCCCTGTATAGCAGCTCCTCTACCCCTCTGACAGCTCCCACCCTTGCATAGCAGCTCCTCCCCTGGCTCCTCTACCCCTCTGATAGCTCCCACCCTTGCATAGCAGCTCCTCCCCTGGCTCCTCTACCCCTCTGATAGCTCCCACCCCTGCATAGCAGCTCCTCCCCTGGCTCCTCCACCCCTCTGACAGCTCCCACCCCTGCATAGCAGCTACTCCCCTGGCTCCTCTACCCCTCTGATAGCTCCCACCCCTGCATAGCAGCTCCTCCCCTGGCTCCTCCACCCCTCTGATAGCTCCCACCCCTGCATAGCAGCTCCTCCCCTGGCTCCTCTACCCCTCTGATAGCTCCCACCCCTGCATAGCAGCTCCTCCCCTGGCTCCTCCACCCCTCTGACAGCTCCCACCCCTGCATAGCAGCTCCTCCACCCCTCTGACAGCTCTCACCCCTGCATAGCAGCTCCTCCACCCCTCTGACAGCTCCCACCCCTGCATAGCATCTACTCCACTGGCTCATCCACCCCTCTGACAGCTCCCACCCCTGCATAGCAGATCCTCCCCTGGCTCCTCTACCCCTCTGACAGCTCCCACCCCAGCATATAAGCTCCTCCCCCTCTGACAGCTCCTGTCTCTACACCTTTCTGTGCCTCTGCATAGCAGCTCCCCCTGGCTCCTCTACCCCTCTGATAGCTCCCACCCCAGCATAGCAGCTCCCCACTGGCTCCTCTACCCCTCTGACAGCTCCTGTCTCTACACCTTTCTGTGCCTCTGCATAGCAGCTCCCCCTGGCTCCTCTACCCCTCTGATAGCTCCCACCCCAGCATATAAGCTCCTCCCCTGGCCCTTCTACCCCTCTGACAGCTCCTGTCTCTACACCTTTCTGTGCCTCTGCATAGCAGCTCCCCCTGGCTCCTCTCCAACAGCTTCTGTCTTGACAACTACCCCTGCTCCAGCATCCACACCTGTACCTGCCCCTGCACAGCAGCTCCTCCCTTGGCTTCTCCTCCACTCCTAAAGCTCTTGCATGATCCACACCTTTACCTGCCCCATACACAGAAGCTCCTCCCTTGGCTTCTCCACACCTAAAGCTCCTGCTTCCACACGTTTCCCTGCCCCTGCACAGCAGCTTCTCCACTGGCTGCTTTACCTCTCCAACAGCTCCTGCAGCCACACATTTCCCTGCCCCTGCATAGCAGCTCCTCTCTCCCTGCCACAGCTTTTGCCCCTACACCCTACCCTGCCCCTGCATAGCAGGTCCTCTCCTGGTTCCTCTACGCCTCCTACAGCTTTTGCCCCCACTCCTTTCCCTGCTCCAGCACATGAAGAGGTAAGTAAAACCTTGGACAGAGGCGTGACGGTGGACGTGGTATACTTGGACAGAGGCGTGACGGTGGACGTGGTATACTTGGACAGAGGCGTGACGGTGGACGTGGTATACTTGGACAGAGGCGTGACGGTGGACGTGGTATACTTGGACAGAGGCGTGACGGTGGACGTGGTATACTTGGACAGAGGCGTGAAGGTGGACGTGGTATACTTGGACAGAGGCGTGACGGTGGACGTGGTATACTTGGACAGAGGCGTGACGGTGGACGTGGTATACTTGGACAGAGGCGTGACGGTGGACGTGGTATACTTGGACAGAGGCGTGACGGTGGACGTGGTATACTTGGACAGAGGCGTGACGGTGGACGTGGTATACTTGGACAGAGGCGTGACGGTGGACGTGGTATACTTGGACAGAGGCGTGACGGTGGACGTGGTATACTTGGACAGAGGCGTGACGGTGGACGTGGTATACTTGGATTTTGCAGTTCCGCACACACGGCTCATGTGTAAAGTAAAGTCTACAGGATTGGAAATATCAGTTTGGAAATGGATAGAAAACTTCAGAGAGTCGTGGTTAATGATTCTTACTCTGAATAGTCTAAGGCCCCATACACACGATAGAATCCATCCGCTGAAAAATCCCAGTGAATGGGTTTCAGCGGATAGATCCTATGGTGTGTACACTCCAGCGGATCTGTTTCCGCGGATATATCTCCCCTGGGATGGATTCCAGCAGATCGGATATTTGCTGACATGCCAAACAAATCTATCTGCTGGAATCCATCCCAACGGATGGATCCGCTGGTCTGTATAGACTCACCGGATCCATCCGTCCGAAGGGATTCCCCGCACGCGTCGTAATGATTCGACGCATGCGTGGAATTCCTTATATGACAGCGTCGCGCACGTCGCCGCGTCATAATCGCGGCGACGGCGCGACACGTCATCACCAGAGGATTTCGGCGCGGATTTCAATGCGATGGTGAGTACACTCCATCGCATGGAAATCCGCGCAAATCCTCGAGAGGATTTATCCGTGGAAACGGTCCGCTGGACCGTATTCGCGGATAAATCCTCTCGTGTGTATGGGGCCTAAGGCTATCAGTGGTGTACCCCAAGGTTCAGTGCTGGGACCCTTACTTTTCTTTATAAATGATATTGGGTCTGAGATCAAAAGTAACATTTCTGTCTTTGCAGATGACACCAAGCTATGCAGTGGAATAACGTCTCCAATTTACAAGCCGACCTCAATGCTCTGTCTGATTGGGCGACTGAGTAGCAGATGAGGTTTAATGTAGATAAATGTAAAGTTATGCACTTGAGGGCTAAGAATATGCATGCATCATACATACTAGGGGGAGTACAACTGGGGGGATCTGTAGTGGAGAAGGATCTGGGGGTTTTAGTTGATCATAAGCTCAATAATAACATGCAATGCCAAGCTGCGGTTTCCAAAGCGAGCAAAGTCCTTTCTTGTATTAGGAGAGGTATGGACTCCAGAGACAGAGATATAATTTTGCCCCTGTACAAATCATTAGTAAGACCTCATCTGGAATATGCAGTTCAGTTTTGGGCACCAGTTCTCAAAAAGGATATCAGGGAACTGGAGAAAGTGCAGAGAAGGGCAACCAAACTGATAAGAGGCATGGAGGAGCTCAGCTATGAGGAAAGATTAGAGGAACTAAATTTATTCACTCTTGAGAAGAGGAGAATTAGGGGGGATATGATCAACATGTACAAATATATAAGAGGTCCATACAGTGAACTTGGTCACTTTACAGTCAACACTGAGAACAAGGGGGCCTCTTTACGTCTAGAGGAAAAGAGATTTCATCTCCAAATACGGAAAGGTTTCTTCACAGTAAGAGCTGTGAAAATGTGGAACAGACTCCCTCCAGAGGTGGTTCTGGCCAGATCAGTAGATTGCTTTAAGAAAGGCCTGGATACTTTCCTAAATGTACAGAATATAACTGAGTACTAAGATTTGTAGGTAAAGTTGATCCGGGGAAAATCTGATTGCCTCTCGGGAGGTCAGGAAGGAATTTTCTTCCCGTGCTGTAGCAAATTGGATCATGCTCTGCTGTTTTTTTTTTGCCTCCCTCTGGATCAACTGTGGGTGTGGAGTTGGGTGTATGGGATTGCATTGTGATTTTTATTTTGTTTGTTTATTTTGATTTTTTTGTGGTTGGACTGGATGGACTTGTGTCTTTTTTCAACCTGACTAACTATGTAACTATGTAACAGCAGGTCCTTCCCAAGAGTCAAAACAGGTCCTTTCCCTGTTGTGACTCAGCTTTCCCTTGCAACGTTCTGACACAGGAAATGAGGGTGCCTGCCGACCAGACCACATGGCCAAAGAGGAGCTCCTCTGCTGCTCTATACTCGACTCCATTCCTTGTTCCCTGCAAAAGTCCCATCACCACATCTCCCCCTGACATTGTCAGCACAGCATGTCCTCACCTGGCTCTTCTACCCTCTAAAGCATGGGTCTTCAAACTATGGCCCTCCAGTTGTTCAGGAACTACAATTTCCATCATGCCTAGTCATGTCTGTGAATGTCAGTGTGTTACAATGCCTCATGGGATGTGTAGTTCTACAACAGCTGGAGGGCCGTAGTTTGAGGATCCCTGCTCTAAAGCCTTGTACACACGATCAGTCCATCCGATGAGAACGGTCTGAAGGACCGTTGTCTTAGGTTAACAGATCAAGCTGACTGATGGTCCGTCGCGCCTACACACCATCGGTTAAATAACCGATCGTGTCAGAACGCGGTGACGTGCTGAAAAAAATAAAGTTCAATGCTTCCAAGCATGCGTCGACTTGATTCTGAGCATGCATGTATTTTAAACCGATGGTCGTGCCTACTAACGATCGGTTTGACCTATCAGTTAGGAATCCATCGGTTACATTTAAAGCAAGTTGGCTTTTTTTTAACTGATGGTTAAATACAGTGGCGGCTGGTGCTCAAAATTTTCGGGGGGGGCGCAAACGAAAAAAAAAAATTGCATCCTCACTGTGCCCATCAAACGCAGCCACTGTGCCATCAATTGTCACCACTGTGCCATGCCTTTAAACGCAGCCACTGTGCCATCAATTGTCACCACTGTGCCATGCCATCAAACGCAGCCACTGTGCCATGCCATCAAACGCAGCCACTGTGCCATGCCATCAAACGCAGCCACTGTGCCATGCCAACAAACACAGCCGCTGTGCCATCAATTGTCACCACTGTGCCCTTTAATTGTCACCACTGTGCCCTTTAATTGTCGCCGCTGTGCCCTTTAATTGTCCCCGCTGTGCCCATTGTCCCCACTGTGCCTATTGTCGCCACTGTGCCCATTGATGTCGCCCCTGTGCCCTGTAAAGTGCCCCTTTCCTCCCCCGCCCGGCACTTACCTTTACTGGAGTCAGCCATCCACGTCCCTCGATGTCTTCTACCGCCCTCGATGACTGACAGGCGTCTCAGCCAATCAGGTTACCAGTAGCCAGAATCGGCCAACCTGATTGGCTGAGACGCCTGTCAGTCTTATCCAAGGAGCGCATCCCTAGTGCGTTCCTTGTATAAGCTTCCAGGACCCGAGGGCTGTACTCGGAAAAGTTGGCTCTGATAGGCACTTCCGTACAGCCAACCAGCTGCCGTTATTCAGATGGCCGGACATGAGCGCCGACCATCTGAATAGAACAGCGGCAGCGGCGATAATAACATATATTCGTGCAATGCATGAATCTATGTTATTAGACTCAGTGGCGGTGAGAGCCAGAGGGGGCGGCGCTCCAGCGCCCTCTATGGACGAACCGCCACTGGTTAAATAACCTATGGGGCCCACACACGATCGGTTTTGACCGATGAAAACGGTCCATCAGACCGTTGTCCTCTGGTTAACCTATCGTGTGTGTACGAGGCCTAAGAGTACTCCTCCTAACATTGCCCATCCCTTCTTTCCACCACCCCCCAGGATGGTGCCATCTTTATTCAGGCATCATAAAGGATCACCAACTACTTCCTGGACTGAGATGCCGTAGCTGTACATCGAGACACATCAGGAATTCATTGATTGCAGGTTTGTAAATTTAATGACCACTTCACCGTAAATTCTCCCATGCATCTTATCCTTTATATTGATCCAGGAAGTTTACAATAAATGCCGTGTCCTCGCGTGATCCCAGAACAAGACATTTCTCACTTCTCAACCCCCCAGCTTGGCATAATCCCAACGTTTGTTATTGTAGGCCGTTCTCATCTCACAAAATCTGAAAGTGCAAATACCATTAATCCTCGCTGATCAACTAATGCTGCATACACACGATCGGTTAAACCGATGAGAACGGTCTGATGGACCGTTTTCATCGGTCAAAACCGATCGTGTGTGGGCGCCATCGGTTAAAAGGCAACTTGTTTTAAAATTAACCGATGGATTCCTAACCGTTAGTAGGCACAACCATCGGTTAAAAATCCACGCATGCTCAGAATCAAGTCGACGCCCCACAGCCCCCCACAACTGCACCCAAGAACTAGCCCACAAGTAAGATGGATAGCTTCACTGACCCATTGGGAGGTGCAGAAGAAGGCAGAATAGATATAGACAGGTAAAGAGAAGACCACGTATGTTTAGGAGGCCAACTGTGACCAAAACTATTGATGAATGGTCCAATCGAGGTGAGAGTATTTCACTTTTCTCTAGTGTGTAGCCTTTTCAGAGAACTAAACTAGTATCTACTAAAATCAGGCAAGACTGCCACCACCCTATCCCTACTTATTGGCACATAAGTACAATGAGCAGCTTCACTGACTAGTTGGGAGATGGTGTAATAGATATGGAGAAGACCATGCATGTTTAGGAGGCCAATTGTGGCCAAAACTATTGATGGATGGTCCAGTCAAGCTTAATGGTCGAGTCGAGTTTAAGAGAACTAAACAAGTAACTACTGAAATCAGACAGGACTGCCACCACCCCCCCACTTATTGGTGCATAAGTATGATGGGCAGCTTCACTGACTAGTTGGGAGGTGAAGAAGAGGGTGTAATAGATATAGAGAAGACCATGCATGTTTAGGAGGCTAACAATGGCCAAACCTTTTTGTAGATGGTCCAGTCGAGTTGGGAGTCTTTCCTTTAATGTGTAAAAATGTTTAAAAGACCCAAACTAATACCTACTGAAGTCAGACAGGACCACCCCCCTCACCCGCCATCACTGCACTCACAATGGGGCTCCCTGGTTTTTAGGGCACCCAGGGCGATCTGCATGGTATCAAAACATACGTGTAGGAATATCTAGGTGCCAATTTGGTTACTACTGCACCGAAGAACTGGCCTACAAGTATGATGGGTAGCTCCACTGACCGATTGGGAGGTGCAGGAGAGGGCAGAATAGATAAAAAGATATATAGAGAAGACCATGCATGTTTAAGAGGCCAGCTGTGGCCAAAACTATTGATTGATGGTCCTGTCTAGCTGGAAGTATTTGACTTTCCTTTGAGGTGTATTTCCTTTTCAGAAAACTAATCTAGTACCTACTGAAATCAGGGAGGACTGCCACCACCCCCATCCCAAGTTTTTGGCCCCTAAGTAGGATGGGCAGCTTCACTGACCAATTGGGAGGTGCAGAAGAGGGTGTAATAGATATAGAGAAGACATGCATTTTTTGGAGGCCAACTGTGGCAAAAGGTTTGGTGGATGGCCAAATCAAGCCGGGAGTGTATATTCTTTTAAGAGAATTAAACCAGTACCTACTAAAATCTGGCCAGACCACCACCCCCCAACCCCCACACTGATGCGCCCTAGAACTGGCCAACAAGTATGATGGGCAGCTTCACTGACCACTTGGGAGGTGTGGAAAAGGGCTAAATAGATATAGAGAGATATAGAGAAAACCATGAATGTTTGGGTAGACTGTGGCCAAAACTATTGATGGATGGTTCAGTCGAGCTGGGAGTCCTTGACTTTCCTCTGATGTGTACAACCTTTTCTGAGAACTAAACCAGTACCTACTGAAATCAGGCAGGAATGCCACTAGCCCCACTTATTGGCCCATAAGTATGATGGGCAGCTTCACTGACCAATTGGAAGGTGCAGAAGAAGGTCGAATAGATATAGAGAAGATCATACACGTTTAGGTGGCCAACTGTGGCCAAAAACTTTGGTGGATGGTCCAGTCAAGCTGGGAGTCTTTGACTTTTCTTTGATGTGTACAGCCTTTCAAAAGACCCAAACTAGTACTTACCTAACCCCCCCCCCCCCCCCGCCACTACAGCACCCACGATGGATCTCCCTGGTATATACCCTGTGAAGAACAGATTCCCCCTACTGATCTGGCTCCCCTTCCTTCCTCCCACAGCTTCCCTCCTCTCCCACCAGTTGTTGCTGTGGATGTTTTAGAATGGGTGGGGGAAGGGGCCAGTAAATATGCCCTTTCAGAATGAACATCGTGAGTGATCGGTAGAGTGTATTTGAACTTTGGGGTGCACACCCTAATGCCAAAATCTGCGCACACCTATGTTTAAGGCCTCGTACACACGACCGAACATGTCTGCTGAAACTGGTCCGTCGGACCAGTTTCCGCGGACATGTTCGGTCGTGTGTACGGCCGACCGGACAATTTTCCGGCGGATCGGACAGGTTTCCAGCGGACAAATGTTTCTTAACATGCTAAGAAACATGTCCGCTGGAAGCCTGTCCGTCTGTACGACTCATCGGACATGTCCGCTTGGCCGAAAGCCCTCGCATGCGTCGAAGTGATTTGACGCATGCGTGGAAGCATTGACCTTCCAGGGTCGCGCACGTCGCCGCGTCATCGTCGAGGAGATGGTGCGGCCACGTCACCGTGTATCCTGTCCGCGCGGATTTCTGTTTGATGGTGTGTACAACCATCAGACAGAAATCTCCGAGCGGACATGTCCGATGAAAACGGTCCGCGAACCGTTTTCATCGGACATGTCCCCTCGTGTGTACGAGGCCTAAGAGTCCAACTCTAGGGCCTCATACACACCACCGGATCTATCCGCTGGAATTGATCCGCGGATCAGTTCCAGCGGATAAATCCGGTCATCTGTATGGCCTAGCGGATATTTATCCACGGACATTTCTCGGCCCGATCGATTTCAAGCGGATATAAATTTCTTAGCATGCTAAGAAATGTATCCGCTTGAATCGGGTCCAGCGGATTGATCCGGTGGTCTCTACAGACTCACCGGATCAATCCGTCCGCTCCCCTCCCTTGCATGCGTCGTAATGATTCGACGCATGCGTGGAAGTACTTACCTTCCAGCGTCGCGCATGTCGCTGCGTCATCATCGCGGCGACGGCGCGACACGTCACCGCGGTTGAACTCCACGCGGATTTTGATCCGATGGTGAGTACAAGCCATCGGATCCAAATCCGGAGGAGGAATCTCCGCTGGAAACGGTCCGGCGGACCGTTTCCAGCGGAGATCCCCTCGTGTGTACGGGGCCTAGGTGCCTGATTTGGTTGGCTGCTGCCGATTTAGCCCCTTTGGGCTGTTTTTGCACATATGTGAGCCAGTGCTTTGGCAGCCCATTCAAAATAAATAAATAAATAAAAAAACAGCCAATGCGTTTCAGGGCTTCAAGTCAAAATCAGAACTTTAAATGGACTCAAGTGCAGGGTTTCTATTTTTCTATGTAGGATTGAATTTAAATAGATCATAACTGTCACTACGAGATGTGCCAGTGCTGGTGGCACTGGTCTAATGCTGGTGTCAGTAACGTTGGCACATCTTACAATATAAATTTAGAAAAAGCGTAAAAACAAGTGAACTTTCTGAGAGTTTTTTCATGATAATAAACATATGCTATTGCTATCCAACCAATCAGAATCAAGGAACCATGTGTTACACGGAGAGAGCCTGCAACCATAGTACAGCACACCTGGTTACAAATTTGTCCCCTGCCACCGTAAATTCCCAACATTCCGCTCATAGCACCTCAGAGACTTCTGTTTCATGCATTGCCTTATAATTTACATGTGCATGTTTACCGTAACCTCTGCATCCAGGTAAAAATACCCCCAGGCCGTATTATTAGAGAATGTCATGGGGGTCATGTAACACCGATCTATTATGTAAAGGAAACTCCAGACACGAGCTGAAAACCAGCCAGTGAACAATGCAACACAGGGGACAACTGGCTCAATTTACTGCAAATCTAGTTATATGTAATTATCTTACCACTGAAAAATTCAGCAGAGCTTTCAGAGGGCATTGTAGTGGGAGTGGCCTTTTTGTCAGTCATTGCGGTGGCAAAAAAAAAATGGCGTCCAGGAATATGTTTGCATTTCATGGGTCATGGGGCTCACGATTCATTAACTAGAGATATGACCCAGGAACTCAGCACAGGGATGGAGGGAACCCCTCATAATGGGCACAGCAGGTGTACAGACCTGGGAACTCAGTATAAGGATGGTGGGAACCCCTCATAATGCACACAGTAGGTATACAGGCCCAAGAACTTAGCTCAGGGGTAGTGGGAGCTTCTTAATAATTTAGAGACCCAGAAATGTAGGGATGGTTGGAGCTCTTCTTAACGGGAACAGCGGGTGTACCGAGTCAGAAATGCACCTCAGGAATGGTGGGAACCCCTCATAATGGGAAAAGCAGGTGTACAGACCTGGGAACTCAGCACACTGATGGAGGGAACACCTCATCATAATGGCCACAGCAGGTATACAGACCCTAGAACTTATCTCAGGGGTAGTGGGAGCTCCTAATAATTTAGAGACCCAGAAATGTAGGGATGGTTGGAGCTCTTCTTAACGGGAACAGCAGGTGTACAGAGTCAGGAATGCAGCTTAGAAATGGCGGGAACCCCTCATGATGGGCACAGCAGGTGTACAGACCTGAGAACTTAGCTCAAGGATGGTGGGAACCCCTCATAATGGACACAGCAGGTGTACAGAGTCAGAAATGTACCTCAGGAATGGTGGGAACCCCTCATAATGGGAACAGCAGGTGTACAGACCTGGGAACTCAGTATAAGGATGGTGGGAACCCCTCATAATGGACACAGCAGGTGTACAGAGTCAGAAATGCACCTCAGGAATGGTGGGAACCCCTCATAATGGACACAGCAGGTGTACAGACCTTGGAACTCAGCACAGGGATGGAGGGAACACCTCATCATAATGGCCGCAGCAGGTATACAGACCCAAGGACTTAGCTGAGGGGTAGTGGGAGCTCCTAATAATTTAGAGACCTAGAAATGTAGGGATGGTTGGAGCTCTTCTTAACGGGAACAGCGGGTGTACAGAGTCAGGAATGCAGCTTAGAAATGGCGGGAACCCCTCATGATGGGCACAGAAGATGTACAGACCTGGGAACTTAGCTAAAAGATGGTGGGAACCCCTCATAATGGACACAACAGGTGTACAGAGTCAAAAATGCACCTCAGGAATGGTGGGAACCCCTCATAATGGGAACAGCAGGTGTACAGACCTTGGAACTCAGCACAGGGATGGTAAAAACCCCTCATAATGGGCACAGGAGGTGTATAGACCTGAGAACTCAGCTCAAGGATGGTCGGGACCCCTCATAATGGGCACAGCAGGTGTACAGACCTTGGAATTTAGCTTAAAGATGGTGGGAACCCCTCATAATGGGCACAGCGGGTGTACAGTCCCAGGAACTCAGCACAGGGATGGTGAAAGCCCCTCATAATGGGCACAGCAGGTGTACAGACCTGGGAACTCAGCACAGGAATGGTGGGAACCCCTTATAATAGGCACAGCAGGTGTACATGAACTCAGGGCAGGGATGATGGGAACCCCGCATAATGGGCACAGCAGGTGTACTGACACGGGGGATCTCAGTGCAGGCATGGCGGGAACTCCTCATGACAGGCACAGCAGCTGTATAGAACTGAGAACTCAGCTTATGGATGATGAAAATCGACGGCAGCGCCACCTAGCAGCCAGCGTAAATATGTACCCTAAGATACGACGGCGTAGGACACTTACACCGGTCGTATCTTAGCAACATTTAAGCGTATCTCAGTTTGAGCATACGCTTAAAGTTGCGATGGCGCGGATACAGACTTACGACGGCGTATCTACTGATACGCCCGTTCGTAAGTGTTACTGAATCTAGCCCACAGTATATATATTTATATATATATATATATATATATATATATATATATATATATATATATATATATATATGGGTCGTAACAGGTTCTGATTTTAATAAACACAAAGGAGGTGAAGGGAACCTAGGTTTTCATTGTCCTTACATATTATTCATTACGCCCACTCTCTTCCAACTTTAGCAGGTACCCCCCGCAAGAGATTTGTGACTAGCTCCTCTTACAGGGTTTTTAAATAAGGATTCACCCAGCTCTCATTAAACAATATCTGGATAAAGCATCGGCCCAGGCCCCGGGCTCTCCCGGGAAAACTGATCCTACCACACGAATGTGTTCATTGAATGGATTTCTCATGAATGATGCATTCCCGGCTGACAATACTAAATGCTCTGCATTCACATGATCCCGCTCGGAGGTAAGCGTAAGTGGCAGATAGGTCTCCGAGAACAAACGGTGGAGCCGTTTTAATTGAAGGCGCAGTAATTGTGATGCTTTTACAATACGGATCACCAGCGCCAGCTCTGGGTAAATTGGCCTTTTGTTGCAGCCATGGGAAATGCTAGGATGCTTTCTTAGGAGTTGGGTGGCATTCTCACTTTTTTTGCGCTCGCCTTTTATTTATTTATTTGTATTTATTATTTTAGCCGCTGGTCCCCTATGTCAACTTTGCACACCCCCTTGCACCATCTGTCAACTTTCTCAAAACTTTTCTTGTCATGAGATAATTATAGTCAAACAACAGCTTGCAATCAAATCCATGGACGCTCAAACCATGCCTGGCAAAAAAAAAATGCAAAGACTAATTAACGCGTTTCTAGGGTCCATAAATGCCTCCTTCATCAGGGCTAGAAAAAAAAAACATAAGAAATATCAATACTATACACCATCCCAGTTGAGAAACCTGTCCCAGTTTGACTGAATCATCCATCAATACTTTTGGCAACAGTTGGCCTCTCAAACATTCATGGCCTTCCCTAAATCTATTCTGTCCTCTTCTGCACTTCCCTACTGGTCAGTGAAGATGCCCATCATACTTATGGGCCAATAATTGGGTGCAGTCGGAGGGGTGGGGCAGTTCTGCCGACTTTCAGTAAGTACTGGTGTAGGTCTTTTAAAAGGCTATTGTGACGAACCCTCTGTCCTCAAAGAAAACTTGGTCCGCCGTCAATACCTCCTCTGTCCAGACCCAGCACCATCCAAGACTCTCCAGCCCCCCCCCCCCCCAGTCGGCAGACAACACCTCAGTGTAGGGTAAAAACCACCAGACTACTTTATTCAAGCGTGTGTTATACAGATCCCCACTTCAAAACACTTCCCCCCCCACCCTTGGAAAACAGGGCGGGTTAAACTGTCCAATGACAATGGACACACAGGTCAGGTGTGTTCAAACTTCTCATCAGTAAACAGTCTTATCCGCAGGGGGCTGCTGGAGGAATCCCCCCTCCCTCTTTCATCACAGCAAGACACTAAGGCCTTGTACACATGACCGGATCTATCCGCTGGGATTTATCCGCAGATCAGTTCCAGTGGATAGATCTGGTTGTGTGTACGGCCTAGCGGACATTTATTGGCGGATAAAAATCCAGCCGACGGATTTCAAGCGGATAAAAATTTCTTAGCATGCTAAGAAATCTATCCGCTTGAATCCTGTCCAGCGGATTGATCCGGTGGTCTGTACAGACTCAACGGATCAATCCGTCCGCTCCCCTCCCTCGCATGCGTCGTAATGATTCGACGCATGCGTGGAAGTCTTTACCTTCCAGCGTCGCGCACGTCGCCGCGTCATCGTCGTGGCGACGGCGCGTCACGTCACCGCGGATGGATTCCGCGGTGACGTTTCGATCTGATGGTTAGTACAGCCATCAGATCCAAATCCGCCAGAGGATATCCTCTCGTGTGTACGGGGCCTCACACATCCCATAATAGTTGAGGCAGACAGTCACAATAGACAATAGAATACAGTCACACCCCAAACCATCACAGCAAATAGTCCAACAGCATGAGACAGCTCACATTATATATACATATATACAGCGTTGAGTCTGACTAGCACAGATCATAGTGGGGTTCTCATTCACCCTGGGCCCCTATTAGAGACACAGGGTGATTTACACATAAGAGGCCTGGGGAAGCTGGACAAAGAGCCTCCAGGACTCTCCAGGGATAACAGTAGTAGTTCCAGTCCCCCAATGCCAGTACCCACACAGTACCCCAAATAAATTGTCCCAAACAGAGCATTACTTACCCAGCCAACCTCTGCCTCTCTCAGAGAACATGCCCGCCTCTGAGGAGTGACGTGGACTGGCACTTCTCCCTGGAGTCCTTTTTATCAGAGGAAGGCCAGACACCCCAATGTTGACTGAACCATCCACCAACAGATGACCTCCTAAACATGTATGGTCTTCTCTATACCTAGTCGACTACCATCGATATCGGAATAGGCTGTCAATTTTTTATGCAACTCGGACGGTCGCCTCGATTCGTTGAAACTCAAGGTCCATCAATTACCTATCTGTAAAATTATAAAGTTTTACTTTTTGGACCTACCGGTGATGGGCGCAAAGGCCATGTCCTTTTAAAAAAAAAAGCTTTTAATGACAACCTGCCAGGTAAAGTCAGCAGTTTAACAGCTGAAATTATTAGCTTTGTGCCTTGCTCGCTCGATGCTGAGAGCTGACAAAAAAAAAATGGAATGCGGTATTTTGCAGCCATTTGACAGGTGAAATTATGGTGGTTAGGCTTTTTGTATTCGAGGAATAATCATGTTTCAAAGAACGGGCACAGCCACTGCCAGATAGCGGATTCTTAGAAGTAAAAAGGGAAGGAGAAGGCGGGAGGTGATGCGTTAGGTCTTGTCCTCAACAAAAGGAAATTTAACCAGGCAGTCTGTCGCGCACACCATGTGCAATTAAAGGACTCGTTAAGCATCATCTACATCGAAAATTGGTCACATAACATGACCCCCAATGAAGAACAACTGTCCTTTCTGAAAAATAAAGAAAACATTATGTATGGGTTGACGGTGGCCATGGTTAATTATACACATGAGGAAGAATTCAATTAGAAGCTGTGCTTGTCCATTCCTCTTCATCAAAAAGTCATGACCTAACATACTTCCAAACATACTTCCATACTTCCAAGAACCAAATACTAGCCTTTTTGTGCATCATTGTTTGAACCATTTTTCTTCTCTGGTCGTGTTGATGCCTCTCTCACCGACGTCATCATGCTCAATGCAGAACCAGTGGCTACGGCTGTTTCTACACAGTACATAAAGAACTCCGGAGCAGCAGAGAAGTACTACCCGCTATTAGATCACTTCCATGGTCAAAAGAAGCATTATATTCTGCTCATGCTGGGGGTGAGGGGCAGATTTTATTTTTTGGGGCAGCCTGTACCTGCCCTTGCCTCCAGTGACTGCCCAGGTCATTTCAGCAAAAGAAACCCAGTGACTTTGAGTTTACGCTGGGCTTAGGACTCTCCTACAAAGCCTTTGGGCCCAACAGCCAAGCACCAACTCCAAAACCAGTGCCAAGCCACCAGCACCATCACCAGCGCAAAGCACCAGCACTACCACCAGAGCTGACCACCAGTGCCAGTCCTGACTTTACATGGGGCAGCCTGTACCTGCCTTTGCCTCCAGTAACTGCCCAGGTCATTTCAGCAGAAGAAACCCAGTGACTTTGAGTTTACGCTGGGCTTAGGACTCTCCTACAAAGCCTTTGGGCCCAACAGCCAAGCACCAACTCCAAAACCAGTGCCAAGCCACCAGCACCATCACCAGCGCAAAGCACCAACAGTACCACCAGAGCCGACCACCAGCACCATCACCAGTGCCAGTCCTGACTTTACATGGGGCAGCCTGTACCTGCCTTTGCCTCCAGTAACTGCCCAGGTCATTTCAGCAGAAGAAACCCAGTGACTTTGAGTTTACGCTGGGCTTAGGACTCTCCTACTAAGCCTTTGGGCCCAACAGCCAAGCACCAGCACCAAAACCAGTGCCAAACCACCAGCACCATCACCAGCGCAAAGCACCAGCACCACCACCAGTGCCGAGCACCAGCACCATCACCAGTCCTGACTTTACATAGAGCAGCCTGTACCTGCCTTTGCCTCCAGTGACTGCCCAGGTCATTTCAGCAGAAGAAACCCAGTGACTGAGTTTACGCTGGGCTTAGGACTCTCCTACTAAGCCTTTGGGCCCAACAGCCAAGCACCAGCACCAAAACCAGTGCCAAACCACCAGCACCAGCGCAAAGCACCAGCACTACCACCAGAGCCGACCACCAAGAAGAAGAAACCCAGTGACTTTGAGTTTACGCTGGGCTTAGGACTCTCCTACTAAGCCTTTGGACACCAGCGCAAAGCGTCACCACCAGTGCCGAGCACCATCACCGCTTCCAGTGCCAGCCCTGACTTTAAATGGGGCAGCCTGTACCTGTCTTTGCCTCCAGTAACTGCCCAGGTCATTTCAGCAGAAGAAACCCAGTGACTTTGAGTTTAGACTGGGCTTAGGACTCTCCTACTAACCCGTTGGGCCCAACAGCCAAGCACCAGCACCAACACCAACACCAGTGCCAAGCACCATCACCAGCGCAAAGCACCACCAGTGCCAGCCCTGACCTTACATATAAAGACCTAATAGGGCATCAGAGGAAGACAGCACCTTTCCCACTTGTTACGAAACAATGTGGATCCATATTGTCCCACTTGATCCATTTTCACTCCGTCTACAAGCAGGAGGTACCAAAACTCGAAGTAGGCATGGCACCTATGGCTGAGGTTTGTAAGGCCACTTAATTGGATGGTGGAGCTGAGACAACTAGGGAGTACTGCTGCTCTGTAAGGAGAATGAGGCTCCCCATACTGGAACCTCAACAGAACGATGGAAAGGCAAAATAAGGGTAAGTCTAACAAGGGGCCACCATTAAAGTGAAGTAGGCAAAGCACAGGAAATCCTCAAAGTACATCTACCGCCAAAAGTCTTTTTCATTTTCATTTTGGATCCAGTAGGGAAAATGTCATATTTGTACAAAGTGCAGATTTTCTTTCGTTCCCCAGAAACGTGGAACAATTGACCTCGGAAAGTCGTGGGTCGGCAATGTTCAGCAACAACCATTTCACACCCTGAGTGACAGCTTTCTAAACGCAGAGGACATCGCTCAACGTAGAATCTGTATAGGCAGCCGTAGCAGGTGTTCATTATGTTGTTCATGGCATTTCAGGGCTGTGGGATTCGGCTTTATTAATCTACGCTGAAAGAACTTTTTGTATAAAAAGTTTTTCTGAAGTTCCCCAGAGTAAAGAGGAGAAAGCTGTTTTCAAGCCGTTATAATAGGTACTGCCTGCCGGTAAAATCTTCTAAATGGAAAAGTCTTTCCTAAAGAGCGGGTACGCAAGCGGGGCTGATTTTACCTTTTAGCCAGAAAAAAAAATAAGTCTCTACTGTGTGCGCCTCTGATCCTGTTTTACGTTCATGTTATGTACGTAAATGATTAACTAACAAATGACAAAATAACGAAGTATAAAAAATTGGCCAATTAATAAAAAATAAATAAAATATACGGTAAATAAATGAGAAAATAAAGGAAAACTAATTGGTAGTGTGAATCTTCCATTCTGGAGCTACCCTGGTCAAGGGGTTTTGGTGCAAAGAGCTTGGCATAATAATAATAATAATAATAATAATAATAATAAAAAATAAAAAAATATATCAAGTAAAAATTGCTTGGTCGAATAATAAACTAATAAATAAAAATAAAGGGCCAGATCCACAGAGAGAGTACGCCGGCGTATCTACTGATACGCCGGCGTACTTTCAAATTTCCCGCGTCGTATCTTTAGTTTGAATCCTCAAACCAAGATACGACGGCATCTGGGTTCGATCCGACAGGCGTACGGCTTCGTACGCCTTCGGATCGTAGATGCAATGCTTCAGCGTCCGCTGGGTGGAGTTCACATCGTTTTCCGCGTCGGGTATGCAAATTAGCTTTTTCCGACGATCCACGAACGTACGCGCGGCCGTCGCATTCTCTTACGTCGTCTCTAGTCGGCTTTTTCCGGAGTATAGTTAAAGCTGGTATTTTGCGGTGTATAGTTAGACTTGCCATGTTAAGTATGGCCGTCGTTCCCGCGTCAAAATTTTCTTTTTTTTGCGTAAGTCGTCCGTGAATAGGGATGGACGTAAGTCACGTCTAAGTTTAAAAAATTACGTTGTTGCGACGTCATTTCGCGCAATGCACGGCGGGAAATTTCGAAACGGAGCATGCGCAGTTCATTCGGTGCGGGGACGCGCTTCATTTAAATTAATCACGCGCGAAATCTTTGAGGATTTGAAAGAATGCCAGGTAAGGTACGGCGGCGTAGCATATCTCTGATACGCTGCGCCTATCCATTTCTATGTGGATCTGACCCTATGTAATATAAAAACTCGGCCAAATAATAAAAAATATAAATAAATGAGAAAATAAAGGAAAAATAATTGGCGGTGTGAATCTTACATTCTGGAGCCACCCTGGCCAAGGGGGTTTGATGCTAAGAGCTTGGCAGAATAATAATAATAATAAAAAAAAATCTATCAAGGAAAAGGTTCCATGCAATGTTCTTGGTCGAATAATAAACTTACAAATAAAAATAAAGAAGAATAAAAACTTGGTCAAATAATAAATAAATAAAATATAAATAAATTAGAAAATAAAGGAAATATAATTGGTGGTGTGAATCTTACATTCTGGAGCCACCCTGGCCAAGGGGCTTTGGTGAAAAGAGCTTGGCAGAATATTAATAATAATAATAATAATAATAATAATAATAATTAAAAAAAAAAAACATCAAGACAAAAAGGGGATTTCCATGCAAGTAGCTTGGTCAAATAATAAACTTATAAATAAATAAGTATATAAAATGAAAAGTGAAAAAATACTAACAAGGAAAAGTGCAAGGAACTTGGTGAATAATAAACTAGCAAATAAAATAAATAAATAATAAGCACGAAAACTTGGGCAAATAATAGAGATTTATAAAATATAAATAAATCTGAAAAAAATAAATTGCCAGCCATGAATCTCCCATTCTGGAGCCAAGCAGGCCAAGGGGTTTCAGTGCAAAGAGCTTGGCAGAACAAAAAAGAAAATAAATTAAAATAAATAAAAAAAAACAGGCCAAGAACTTAAAATTAGATTATATGGGAGAGGTGTTAATGCAAGGAGCTTGGCTAAATAATAAACTAACAAAGAATAATAAAAATAATAAGCACGAAAACTTGGCCAAATAACAGAGAAAAAGTGTATAAAATATCAATAAATCCTAAAAAAAAAAAAAATTGCCAGCCATGAATCTCCTATTCTGGAGCCAATCGGGCCAGGGGGTTTTAGTGCAAAGAGCTTGGCAGAACAAAAAATCAAATTAATTAAAATTAATAAATATTAAAAAAAAAAACAGGCCAAGAACTTACAGTTAGATTATATGGGAGAAGTTTTAATGCAAGGAGCTTGGCTAAATAATAAACCAACAAATAATAATAAAAAAAGAATAAGCACAAAAAATGGCCAAATAATAAAGAAAAAAAATGTATAAAATATCAATAAATCCTAAAAAAAAAAAAAATTGCCAGCCATGAATCTCCCATTCTGGAGCCAAGCAGGTCAAGGTGTTTCAGTGCAAAGAGCTTGGCAGAACAAAAAAGAAAATAAATTAAAATTAATAAATATAAAAAAAAAAACCCAGGCCAAGAACGTATGCCGCATACACACGATCACTTTATGTGATGAAAAAAAAACGAAATTTTCTGTGAAGTAAAAAACAACGTTTTTGAAACTTCAATTTTCAAAGACGAAGTTGCCTACACACCATCGCTTTTTCACAGCAAAGCGAGGTTACGTTCACCACTCTTTTCCATTGAAGCTCGCTTCATAACTAGCTTCTGGGCATGCGCGGGTGTAAAAACGTTGTTTTTTAAACGTCGTTTTTTGCTACACACGGTCAATTTCTGTGAAGTAAAAAACTACGTTTTGAAAAACGGCACATAAAATTGAAGCATGCTTCAATTTTTTTTTGTCGTTTTTCACAAGACATAAAACAACGTTTTCCCCCACACATGGTCATTTAAAGTGACGTTTTTAAAAACGTTGTTTTTTTCATCACATAAAGTGATGGTGTGTACGGGGCATTACAGTTAGATTATATGGGAGAAGTTTTAATGCAAGGAGCTTGGCTAAATAATAAACTAACAAATAATAATAAAAAAAGAATAAGCACGAAAAATTGGCCAAATAATAAAGAAAAAATTTATAAAATATAAATAAATCCGAAAAAAATAAAAAATTGCCAGCCATGAATCTCCCATTCTGGAGCCAAGCAGGTCAAGGTGTTTCAGTGCAAAGAGCTTGGCAGAACAAAAAAGAAAATACATTTAATTAAAAAAAAAAACAGGCCAAGAACTTACAATTAGATTATATGGGAGAAGTTTTAATGCAAGGAGCTTGGCTAAATAATAAACTAACAAATAATAATAAAATTATAATAAGCATGAAAACTTGACCAAATAAAGAAAAAATGTATAAAATATAAATAAATCCGAAAAAAATTAAAAAATTGCCAGCCATGAATCTCCCATTCTGGAGGTCAAGGGGTTTTAGTGCAAAGAGCTTGGCAGAATAAAAAAGAAAATAAATTAAAATTAATAAATATAAAAAAAAAAAAACAGGCCAAGAACTTACAATTAGATTATATGGGAAAAGTTTTAATGCAAGGAACTTGGCTAAATAATAAACTAACAAATAATAATAAAATAATAATAAGCATGAAAACTTGACCAAATAATAAAGAAAAAAATATCTAAAATATAAATAAATCCGAAACTTACAATTTGATCATATGGGAGAAGTTTTAATGCAAGGAGCTTGGCTAAATAATAAACTAACAAATAATAATAAAATAATAATAAGCATGAAAACTTGACCAAATAATAAAGAAAAAAATATCTAAAATATAAATAAATCCGAAACTTACAATTTGATCATATGGGAGAAGTTTTAATGCAAGGAGCTCGGCTAAATAATAAACTAACAAATAATAATAAAATAATAATAAGCATGAAAACTTGACCAAATAATAAAGAAAAAAATATATAAAATATAAATAAATCCGAAACTTACAATTTGATCATATGGGAGAAGTTTTAATGCAAGGAGCTTGGCTAAATAATAAACTAACAAATAATAATAAAATAATAATAAGCATGAAAACTTGACCAAATAATAAAGAAAAAAATATATAAAATATAAATAAATCCGAAAAAAAAGAAAATAAATAAAAATAAATAAATAAAAATCTAACAAGTATTAAATAAAAAATAAAAATAAAATGGGAACCGGGAATCTCCCACTCTCAGGCCACCCAGGGATGAAAATGTTGTTAGATTATATGGTAGGTGTTTGGAGCATGAGTGTAGCCAAATAATAAATAAATATAAATAAGTAAAAATAAAAATATAAAAATTATTTGAATTAAAATAAATTATTAATATTAATAAAAAAATAAATACATTTAATGATATATAAACAAATTCTGGATCTTTTATACTTGGAGTTCAGCTTTGAAGTGGTGTTTCCCTGTAAGCGGTGGTCACATGGTACAGTAGGAATGCCCCCACAGAGCCCTTTATGTCTTTTTTTGGGTCGGCCGCCAATGTGCAATCAGATATCGGTTAGAGGAAGCCGGCCTGGCCTCTGTAAACGTGAATTTTATTACTAAATTGGCTTGCGTGTGTTATGTAACATGACGTGGTGTTATGTTCCCACTGGCCCACTGCTCTGAAGATAGCGTGGTGTATCTTGGCCGCACAAAGTGACTTGTTATTTGCTTGTGATTTATGTAAAACCTGGAATTAATACAGAGCCTATTATTGGCTCAGCGGGACGTCTCACTAAACACGTTAAACATAGACCTGTTGTTGGAACGGTCGCCGAGGTCGGTGGCAAGTTGCCGATTCGCAGGAAAAACATCCTGTAACCAATTGTGTTATGATTTTTCACAAAAGCCAACTGCTCCTGGTATTTCTGCTTCCCCGCGGAAGGAAGGAATTTCCACGCCGGGTTTTTACTCAAACACGTTACAGCTCAGCCAATACGAAGCCGCAGAAATATGGATTTCGGCCAATGGGAGTCAGTTGCCAAAACCTGTTGCATTCCTAATTATTAAAGGGGTGGCAGGCCTACAAATGTTGATTTATGATGGGGGGGGGGGGGGGAGTTTTAAAAGGGAATTGCAGGCAAGAAAATGAATATGTATGGTAAGTGATGCGGTTGTCTGCTTTCTTGTGCTTTTGATGAAGCGTTTAAATAATGTTCGGCTTCACAAGGTTTGAGATCTGCAATGCTGTACATTAAGACCAGCACACAGGGGGAAAAAAAGTAGAGTTGTGTACTGTATCCAGTATACAAGAGAAGAGAAGTGGCACTGTGCACTATATCCAGAATACAGGGTATTTGAAGGGGCACTATGCATGGTATCCAGAATACAGGGTAAGAGACGTGGCACTGTGCACTGTATCCTGTATACAGGAGGGGAGAAGTGGCACTGTGCACTGTATCCAGAATACAGGGTATGTGAAGTGGCACTGTGCACTGTATCCTGTATACAGGACAAGAGAAGTGGCACTGCGCACTGTATCCAGAATACAGGGTATGTGAAGTGGCACTGTATCCTGTATACAGGACAAGAGAAGTGGCACTGTGCACTGTATCCAGAATACAGGGTATGTGAAGTGGCACTGTGCACTGTATCCTGTATACAGGACAAGAGAAGTGGCACTGCGCACTGTATCCAGAATACAGGGTATGTGAAGTGGCACTGTATCCTGTATACAGGACAAGAGAAGTGGCACTGTGCACTGTATCCAGAATACAGCGTATATGAAGTGGCACTGTATCCTGTATACAGGACAAGAGAAGTGGCACTGCGCACTGTATCCAGAATACAGGGTATGTGAAGTGGCACTGTGCACTGTATCCTGTATACAGGACAAGAGAAGTGGCGCTGTGCACTGTATTCAGAATACAGGGTAAGAGAAGTGGCACTGTGCACTATATCCAGACTACAGGACAACAAAAGCAGCACTGTATCCAGTATACAGGACAAGAGAATTGGCACTGTGCCCTGTATCCAGCATCTAGGGCAAGAGAAGTGGCACTGTGCACTGTACCAGCATCTAGGGCAAGAGAAGTGGCACGGTGCACTGTACCAGCATCTAGGGCAAGAGAAGTGGCACTGTGCACTATATCCAGCATTCAAGACAAGAGAAGTGGCACTGCATCTAGCATCCAAGAACAAGATAAGGGGCACTGTATCCAGCATACAAAAGAAGAGAAAATGCACTGTGCACTCTATCCAGCATCCAGGACAAGAGAAGTGGCACTGTGCACTGTACCAGCATCCAGGACAAGGGAAGAGGCACTGTGCACTGTACCAGCATCCAGGACAAGGGAAGTGGCACTTTGCACTGTACCACTATCCAGGACAAGGGAAGAGGCACTGTGCACTGTATCCAGTACAAGAGAAGTGGCAATGTGCACTGTATCCAGTATCCAGGACAAGATAAGTGGCACTATGCACTGTACCAGGACAAGGGGAGTGGCACTGTGCACTGTACCAGTATCCAGGACAAGGGAAGAGGCACTGTACCACTATATCCAGAATACAGGGTGTTTGAAGGGGCACTATGCATGGTATCCAGAATACAGGGTAAGAGACGTGACACTGTGCACTGTATCCTGTATACAGGAGGGGAGAAGTGGCACTGCGCACTGTATCCAGAATACAGGGTATGTGAAGTGGCACTGTGCACTGTATCCTGTATACAGGACAAGAGAAGTGGCGCTGTGCACTGTATTCAGAATACAGGGTAAGAGAAGTGGAACTGTGCACTGTATCCAGAATACAGGGTAAGAGAAGTGGCACTGTGCACTGTATCCAGAATACAGGACAACAAAAGCAGCACTGTGCACTCTATCCAGCATCCAGGACAAGAGAAGTGGCACTGTGCACTGCATCCAGCATCCTGGACATGGGAAGTGGCACTGTGCACTGCATCCGGCATCCTGGACAAGGGAAGAGACACTGTGCACTGTATTCAGTACCGACCTCAACCCTACTGAACACCTTTGGGATCAATTGGAACGCCAATTATGAGCCAGGTCTTCTCACGCAATATAAGCCCCTGACCTCAACAGTACTGAACACCTTTGGGATGAAATTTCCAGCTGCACCCAGGTCCTCTCACCCAACATCAGAACCTGACCTCAACCCTACTGAACGACTCTGGGGTAATTTGGAATGCAGATTGTGAGCCAGATCTTCTCACTCAACGTCAATACCAACCTCAAGCCTAATGAACACCTTTGGGATGAATGAGAATGCCAATTATGAGCCAAGTCTTCTCACCCAACATCAGTCCCTGACCTCAACCCTACTGAACACATTTGGGATGAATTTGAACCCTGATCGAGGGCCATGTCTTCTCATCCAACATCAGTCCCTGACCTCAACCCTACTGAACACATTTGGGATGAATTTGAACCCTGATCGAGGGCCATGTCTTCTCATCCAACATCAGTCCCTGACCTCAACCCTACTGAACACATTTGGGATGAATTTGAACCCTGATGGAGGGCCATTTCTTCTCATCCAACATCAGTCCCTGACCTCAACCCTACTGAACACATTTGGGATGAATTTGAACCTTGATCGAGGGCCATGTCTTCTCATCCAACATCAGTCCCTGACCTCAACCCTACTGAACACATTTGGGATGAATTTGAACCCTGATCGAGGGCCATGTCTTCTCATCCAACATCAGTCCCTGACCTCAACCCTACTGAACACATTTGGGATGAATTTGAACCCTGATCGAGGGCCATGTCTTCTCATCCAACATCAGTCCCTGACCTCAACCCTACTGAACACATTTGGGATGAATTTGAACCCTGATGGAGGGCCATTTCTTCTCATCCAACATCAGTCCCTGACCTCAACCCTACTGAACACATTTGGGATGAATTTGAACCTTGATCGAGGGCCATGTCTTCTCATCCAACATCAGTCCCTGACCTCAACCCTACTGAACACATTTGGGATGAATTTGAACCCTGATCAAGGGCCATGTCTTCTCACCCAACATCAGTACCTGACCTCACGAATGTTCTTCTGGCTGAATGGACACAAAGTCCCCCAGACACATTCCACATTCTCGTAAAAAGGCTTCCCAGAAGAGTGGACATTATTAGAGCTGCAAAGGGGAGGGCAGCTCCATACTAATTCCCATGGATTTGGATATGACCTCTGAATGAACCGACTTTTTCACCGGCTCAGACATTGGGCTGCTTAGAAAATAAGAATACCGGCAACAATTAGGAATTCTCAAGTGGGGCAACCAGGTGCACCAAACGCATGCCAACGACTTCTGAAAAACAATCACTTAGCATAAAGTTGTGTCCTCGTGATCTAAAGGCAACTTTATCCCGTAATAAATTTACCTGGATTGCAATTCCACTTTGAACGCCTTGCACTAGAAACCGGAGATTGACCCTCTTCTGTGTCCTGAAGGCTCAGGCCACCTGAGGTCCCAATCGCAGGATGCCCCCCCCCCCCACTCTGCCTTTAGCTCCTGCCGGAGGACTGGCACAAAACACTTGCTCTTTTTTCTTGCTCTTTCCTTGGCAGACGGAAAGTCAGCTTGAAGCGCTGAAAAGCAGCACGCAGCCCCTGCCACCGCCTCAAAGAGCAAACTCAACAAGACACAGGAGGGCCGGGAGAAAAATTAGCCATCCGGCCCTCCCCTCTGGCTCCGGCTCCCTCGCCTTGGCAAGCGAATGGCAGGATACGTTCACGCGGGAGCCGTCGCCTGCCAACTGTACATTACTCGTGCTGGAAGCCAACCAAGGCTGGCCCTTCCTTCTCCCTAAAAGCATTAGCTTCATACTTTAAATAACAGAAGCTCGGCCCCGCTGCGAGAAGTTCACATGGAGCCCGCTAAGCCGGCTGACATTGTTCCTTCCTGTTCCTTGGCTTGTGCTCCTCCACAGATAAACATTAATAGCGCCCGGATTGTACAGTAGCAGAGACGTCAGTCAATGAGGACGCACGGCACGTTTGCCAAGACGAAAAAAAAAAAAAAGGAAGAAAGTTGGACAAACACAGGCGGTTTTATTTACAGGCGGTATTCGTTTTAGGATTCTTAAGGCCAGTTGAAGCCTCTTATTTACTATCGGAATGGAATCCGGCTGCATATTTGTAAACAAACATGCCGCTCGATTCTGTATCTTTCAGTCCCGGAACACATGGGGGCAGATCCACGTAGATCTGCGCTTCTCTCTGCCGGGCGTAGCGTATCTAAGATACACTACGCCGCCGTAACTTATTTTTTTTTTCGAATCCTCAAAGAATTTGCGCCGTAAGTTTCGGCGGCAAAGTGTATCTTTGGCGGCGTAAGGGCGCGGAATTCAAATGGCTGTGATGGGGGCGTGTTTTATGTAAATACGTCGTGACCCGACGTAAACAACGTTTTTTTTTTTAACGGCGCATGCGCCGTCCGTGGGGGTATCCCAGTGCGCATGCTCGAAATTAAACCGGAACAAGCCAATGCTTCCGACGGTGACGTCATTCTACGCAAATCCCTATTCGCGAACGACTTACGCAAACGACGTAAAAAATTCAAAATTTGACGCGGGAAAGATGGCCATACTTAACATTGAATACGCCTCATAATAGCAGGGGTAACTATACGCCGGAAAAAGCCGAACGCAAACGATGTAAAAAACGTACGTTCGTGGAACGCCGTAACTAGCTAATTTGCATACTCGACGCGGAATTCGGCGGAAACGCCACCTAGCGGCCGGCGGAAAAAATGCATCTAAGATCCGACGGCGTACTAAGACGTACGCCTGTCGGATCGATCCCAGATGCCGTTGTATCTTGTTTTGTAGATACAAAACAAAGATACGACGCAGGAACTTTAAAATTACGCGGCGTATCAATAGATACGCCGGCGTAATTCTTTTGTGGATCTGCCCCATGATATGTATCAAAATCTGGAGCCCCCCTCCCCAGTCTAAAATGTAAGAAATGTAAATGTTACTTGTCAATGGGAAACCTGAGATTGGGGCAATGCATACAACCAGCTTGAATAAATGAACTTCACATCAGGGGTCCTCCTGCACATCAAAGCCACCCTTCAAGTCAGAGCCCCCCCTTCACATCAAAGGCCCCCCTTCAAGTCAGAGGTCCCCTTTGACATCAGAGGTCCCCCTTCACATCAGAGATCCCTCTTCTGATCAAAAGCCCCCCATCACCACAAAGTTCCCCCCAACAGAGTCAAAGACCCCATAACATCAGAGTTCCCCCCAACCCCATCACATCAAATTCCCTCCAATAAATCAGAGGCTCCCTTCATGTCAGAGGCCCCCCTTCACATCGGAGGTCTCCCTTCACATCGGAGGTCCTCCTTCAAGTCAGAGCTCCCCTTCTGATCAAAGGCCCCACATCACCACAAAGTTCCCCCAACACAGAGTCAAAGAACCCATCACATCTAATTCCCCTTATAAATCAGATGCCCCCTTCATTTCAGAGCCCCACCATCACATCGAAGGTCTCCCTTCACATCAGAGGTCCTCCTTTAAGTCAGAAAGTCAGAGCCCCCCTTCTGATCAAAGGCCCCCCATCAACACAAAGTACCCCCAACACAGAGTTAAAGACCCCATCACATCAAAGTCCCTCCATTACATCAAATCCCCCCCTCTAAATCAGAAGCCCCCTTTACATCCTCCTTCACATCAAAGGCCACCCTTCAAATCAGAGGTCCGCTTCAAGTCAAATCCCCCTTTTAAATTAGGGGCCCCCTTCACATTAGAGGCCCCCTTTTACACCAGAGGCCCCCTTTCGCACCAGAGCCCCCCCTTAAAATCAGAGCCCCCCCCTTCTGATCAAGGGCCCCCCAGCACAGAGTGAAAGACCCCATCACACCAGAGTCCCTCCATCACATCAAATTTAAAATCCCCCCCCTATAAATCAGATGCCTCCTTTATGTCAGAGGCCCCCCATCACCACAAAGTTCCCCCAACACAGAGTCAAAGACCTGATCACATCAGAGTCCCCCATCACATCAAATCCCCCCCCCCCTATACATCAGAGGGCCCATTCACATCAGAGGTCCCCCTTCTGATCAAGGTCCCCCCATCACCTCAAAGTTCCCCCCAGCACAGAGTTGAAAACCCCATCACATCAGAGACCCCCATCACATAAAATCCCCCCCCCTATACATCAGAGTTCCCCTTCACACCAGTGGTCCTATTTCAAGTCACAGGCCCCCTTCACATCAAAGCCCCCTATACATCAGAGGCCCCCTTCACAAAGTCAGAGACTCCCATCACATAAGTGTCCCCCCTCAGAGTCCCTTCATCACATCAAATTCCCACCTATACATCAAAGCCCCCCTTCAAATTAGAGGCCCCCATCACATCAAAGTCCCTCATTACACCCAGGTCCCCCTATCACTTTAGAATTCCTACATCACTTCAGAGTCCCCCCTTCACATTAAAGTCCCCTATACATCAAAGGTCCCCCCATCATCACAGTGTCCCCCCGACGCAGTGGCAGAGACTCCTATCACAACGGAGTCCCCCCTTTATGTCAGAGCTCCCACATCACATTAAATTCCACCTATACATCATACTTAAGACTTGCTGAAAACAAATGAAACAAGTAAAATTCGATTTTTCTGCACATATAGAAAACTGTAGTTAGTTGGCAATTTATGCTCTAAAAAAACAGGGCCAGATTCACGTAGAATGGCTTTAAACAGCGGCGGCGTAATGTATCTCATTTACGTTACGCCGCCGCAAGTTTTACGGGCAAGTGCTTGATTCACAAAGCACTTGCCTGTAAAGTTGCGGCGGCGTAGCGTAAATTTCCCGACGTGCATTGCGCTAAAGAACGTCATTGGTTTCGACGCTAACGTAAATGGCGTCCAGCACCATTCACGGACGACTTATGCAAACGTAAATTTTCAAATTTCGACGCGGGAACGGCGGCCATACTTAAAGCGGTGGTTCACCCATAAAAACGACTTCCCCCTATTACACTGCCCCCCCGCATTACAATACGATTATGCCTTTAATTTTTTTTTGGCTGCTGTACATACCTGGGTACAGCTATTCACCCGTGTCCTCCGGGTTGCGAGTCCCGCGGGAGTGGGCGTTCCTAACATGGCGGTGATTGACGTTTTGACTAAAAAACGAGCTCCCCCCGTCGCGTAAGCAGCGTCACGATTGGCGGAAGGAGCCGAACGGCGAGTCGGCGCTATACTGCGCCTGCGCATCGCAGTTCGGCTCCTTTCGCCAGTCGTGACGCGGCTTGCGCGACGGGGGGAGCTCATTTTTTTGTCAAAACGTCAATCACCGCCATGTTAGGAACGCCCACTCCCGCGGGACTCGCAACCCGGAGGACACGGGTGAATAGCTGTACCCAGGTATGTACAGCAGCCAAAAAAAAATTAAAGGCATAATCGTATTGTAATGCGGGGGGGCAGTGTAATAGGGGGAAGTCGTTTTTATGGGTGAACCACCGCTTTAACATTGACTGCGCCTCATAGACCCAGGGGCAACTTTACGCGTCGCAAATCTTACGTAAACGTCGTAAAATCACTGCGTCGGTCGGGCGTACGTTTGGGAATTCGCTTATTACGCTAATTTGCATACTCGGTCGGGAAAACGACACCTAGCGGCGAAAAAATAAATTGCATTTAAGATCTGACAGCGTAAGAGCCTTACGTCTGTCGGATCTTATGGTTATCTATGCGTAACTGATTCTAAGAATCAGGCGCATAGATACGACGGCCCAGATTAGGACTTACGACGGCGTACATGGCGTTGCGCCGTCGTAAGCCCTTTCAGAATCTGGGCCACAGGGTCCACCCTTGAAGGACCTCAGCTCTACCTTATCATGGAAGGAAAATAACGGGGGGGGGGGGGGTGAACTCCTACGTACAGACATTGGAGTCGGTTCTCATCTTAAGTAATGTAACACGCATTGCTATCAAGATCTCTTGTGAGTACCTGTCATATATATTTAATAAAGTTTTTTTATTTCAAAATGCCGAAGCACATTTGCTTTTAGAGTTATCAACTGATATGAAAAGATGAATTTTAATAATACATTGCGCAATGGCATGGCTATTATATACGCAGCATCAATTTTTTATGAAAATGTTACTTTTATTTGGGAGACACCTGTCAGGCTGCACAAGTACCTGAACTGGCCTCAGAAATAAAAATCTAATAGGCCTGTGGGCTCTAATAGGCTTCCAAAAGGGTAAACAGCCGGCGCACTGCTGTGCGTTTTCGCTGATTACTCAGTCTTGTGTTAGGGAACCGAATACATCGCTTCCCTAACACTGACCCGCCTCTCAGCCAATCAGGTGCACCGGGTGTGGTTACCCAGTCACCTAATTGGCTGAAACAACAGGCGCCGCTATTGGATTCCTGACGGGACATGAGGACGGGAGAAGTGCAGGAGACATGAAGGGCCCTGCTCGTCGCCCGTCACCCGCTGCCCCACAAGACAGGGCACGTGCCGGGCAGATGGCAAGCGTGCGGGGGGCACACTCACACTGGCAGCATTTGGCACAGTGGCAGCATTTGATGGGCACACTGGCAGCATTTGATGGGCACGGTCGCAGCGTTTGATGGGCACGGTCGCAGCGTTTGATGGGCACGGTCGCAGCGTTTGATGGGCACGGTCGCAGCGTTTGATGGGCACGGTCGCAGCGTTTGATGGGCACGGTCGCAGCGTTTGATGGGCACAGTGCCTGCGTTTGATGGCACAGTGCCTGCGTTTGATGGCACAGTGGCAGCGTTTGATGGGCACAGTGGCTGCGATTGATGGCACAGTGGCTGCGACTGATGGCACAGTGGCTGCGTTTGATGGCACAGTGGCTGCGACTGATGGCACAGTGGCTGCGACTGATGGCACAGTGGCAGCATTTGATGGCACAGTGACAACATTTGATGGCACAGTGGCTGTGTTCGATGGCACAGTGGCTGCGAATGATGGCACCGTGGCTGCGATTGATGGCACAGTGGCAGCGTTTGATGGCACAGTGGCTGCGTTTGATGGCACAGTGGCTGCGTTTGATGGCACAGTGGCTGCGTTTGATGGCACAGTGGCTGCGATTGATGGCACAGTGGCTGCGATTGATGGCACAGTGGCTGCGTTTGATGGCACAGTGGCTGCGTTTGATGGCACAGTGGCAGCGTTTGATGGCACAGTGGCTGTGATTGATGGCACAGTTGCTGCGATTGATGGTACAGTGGCAACATTTGATGGCACAGTGGCTGCATTTGATGGCATGGTGGCAGCATTTGATGGCACAGTGGCTGCAATTGATGTTTTTTTTTACATTTTTTAGTTTGTTTGCGCCCCCTCAATTTTTTTTAGCACCAGCCGCCACTGCTCCCATTACATTTTCCAGAATATACAATCATTAAAAATCAAAAAAGAATAGTGGGTGCTGTTCATAATGGGCACATCAAGTGTTGCCGATTTAAAGTGGAGTTCCACCCATAAATAGAACATTACATCAGTAGTTTTAAAAAAATGTCATTAGTCCTTTACGAATTCTTTTTTTTTTTTTTTTAGATGCCTTCAAAGTGTTGTTGAATGAATGAATGAAAAACGTATAAAGCGGCGCATGCGAACTGAATCGCTTCTGGGCGCTAGTTGTTCGTGTCTCATGACATCAAAAGAGCAGAGTTTTGATCTGTCTTCTGAAAGTCAGGTGGTTTTGTTGCTAGGCAGAATAGTTAATCTTCCCACTTCCTGCACCTAGGTGCTTAATGCTTCCTAACCTACACCGCACAGACTCCTGGGAATGTAGTGGGTGTAACTTTCCAGGAGTCTGTGCACTCCCCAGTCTCAAAGAATCATGTGACTTGGACAGCACAGGTGCTGAAACCTGATCTGACACTGCTTGTGCAGCACTGAGCGTGTGCGAGATCTGCAAGGCTGAAATCCAGGAAGTCATACAGTCTGGCTTCATGATGCCCACACTTAAGATGGCCCCAGTCAATTTCTATTTTATAAAGTGTCTAAATGCTGTAACAACCTAACAAAACGGACCTTAGTTTACAGACTAACTTTACTAGAATGCATTAAGCTTGTGTATTACAGGGATATTTATATTTAAAAAGTGAAATTGTGTCCGGAACTCCGCTTTAAAGCAGAGATCTTAGCATTCGAGTCCCGTAGAAGGAACCGTCAAGGGGTTAACACTCCAGCTTCTACCAAAAAAAATAAAAAATCTAGGCGGACTGACCCTTTTGGCCTTGGAGGTTATTGTACTTTTTTTTTTTCTTTGAAGTTTAAAAGATGCTGATGTCATAGAAAGAGGAAAGGAAAAAAAAGAAACGGGGGGACGTGGTGACAGCAGATCCTGCGGTTGGCCACTCTCTATTGACATTGAACAATGCCTGGCTGCTCCTCTCTTTGGGCCCTTTTCCCAGCCAGAGCGTAAGCTGCACAATGCTACACAACCTCATGCGGCTCTTCCTGCCTCGGAGAGAGCTGGCAAGAAAAGGAGAGCGGCTCACAGTACAAGTGAATACAGTATAATCCCTGTCCATTCATGGCCAGAAGAAAAGGAGAGATTCCTTACGAGTGTCTGGAGTAACCTGGACACAAATAACCCCCAGTGAGCGGCCCGAGTCCAGAACGAGAATGCCGCACAGGTGTGAGCTTAGAGATTTCGGGCCTCCCTCGATTAAATAATGCGCCAATTTCTACCGCCGTGCTTCCTTTGTCAATTATTTTTTTAAACTGTATTTTTAAGTAACAAAAAGAGTTATCCTGCTTCCTTGATTGCATTAATCAGGGCACAGGGGTGGGCAGGAGGGACGGCTGCCCTGGGCACTGTGCTGTCATGTGAGGTGGGGGGGTCTGTGAGGATATTGGGGGGAAGAATAGTTCTATGAGGGGAAATTTGGCAGAGGGGGTGGTTAAATGGGGGGGGGGGGCGGGGAGAGAATTTAATTTGTGCTAGGAGGGGGGATTTGGGGGGGTTTGTGCTAGCAGAGGCGATCACACACATATGAAATTTAGTGGCATCCCAGTCTTAGTCCGTAGGGTTCAATATTGAGTTGGCACACCCTTTGCAGCTATAACAGCTTCAACTCTTCTGGGAAGGATGTCCACAAGGTTTAGGAGTGTGTCTATGGGAATGTTTGACCATTCTTCCGAAAGCGCATTTGTGAGGTCAGGCGCTGATATTGGATGAGAAGGCCTGGCTTGAGGTCTCACACTTGTTTAATAGTAAAAGTAAATAGAACAAACATAGTCAAAACTAGGGGTGCAACGGATCAAAAAACTCACGGATCGGATCGATCCTCGGATCAGGAGTCACGGATCGGATCATTTTCGGATCAGCAAAAAAAAAAGGTCAGTTTTCATCGGTCCAAATTATATATATATATATATATATATATATATATATATATATATACACACAAACACACACATTGTATAGTCATTGTCAGAACTGGGGGGAAATAACATGCAGTAGTAAATAATTAAAAGTACAATCTTGATGTTTTTACAGCAAGTCCTGTCCAAACAGCCTCACCTGCTTCCTCTTTAATTCACCCCTGTGAATTGCTACTGTGCTCATTTCCCCCCCCCCCTCCTCTCACACCAGTGCTTCACTGACATTCCCTCTCCAAGTCTGCTTGTCAGAGCCCAGTGCACAGCGTGACACGCCTCCCCGGGGAGGCGTGTCACGCTGGGCTCTGGCAAGCAGACTGGGTGGAGCAAGATGGCCGCCGCTCCGGAGCTAGGCCGAAGCCGGGGACTTTCTTAGGCCTAGGCTCCGGAGCGCTCCGATCCGAACGGGGTGACGATCTGTTGCACCCCTAGTCAAAACATAGCCAAAGTTCTGTAACCGAAACTGATAGTCAGACAAGCCAGAAAGTCAGGAAGCCAGGGATCAGCATAGTGGAAAAGCAAGCAGGATCTGGATCTGAATGTCAGCCAAGCAAGTCTTTAACAGGAACGCAGGAGATCTCTGTGTTGTTGACCAAGACGAAGGCAGTGATCATCTGGGCTGTATGGCTTAAGTAGACAGGACTGACGAGTAGGATATCATCAACAGGTGAGTCACTGTGGAGAGATAGGAGCCGGAAATTAGCCGACAGCTGAGCAGCCAGGCCAGAGAAGGAAGGGCTGAGCCCAGCCCTGAAACTGCTCTAATTCATCCCAAAAGCGTTCTATCGGGTTGAGGTCAGGACTCTGTGCAGGCCAGTCAAGTTCCTCCACCCCAAACTCGCTCATCCATGTCTTCTCGTCCAACATCAGCACCTGATCTCACAAATGCTCTTCTGGAAGAATGGTCAAACATTCCCATAGACACACTCCTAAACCTTGTGGACGGCCTTCCCAGAAGAGTTGAAGCTGTTATAGCTGCAAAGGGCGGAGCCAACTCAATATTGAACCCTACAGACTAATAGCTGGATTCAGGTAGGCGGGCGCAACCTTGCAGCGGCGTAGCGTATCGTATTTTACACTACACCGCCGTAAGTTAGCAAGGCAAGTACTGTATTCAGAAAGTACTTGCCTGCTAAGTTACGGCGGTGTAGCGTAAATGCGGCGGGCGTAAGCGTGCCTAATTCAAATTAGGCTGAGGGGGCGTGTTTTATGTTAATATGGGTTGACCTGACGTGATTGACGTATTTTAGGAACGGCGCATGCGCCGTCCGTGTACATATCCCAGTGTGCATTGCGGCAAAGTACGCCGCAAGGACCTATTGGTTTCAACGTGGACGTAAATTAAGTCCAGCCCTATTCACGGACGACTTACGCAAACGACGTAAAATGTTTAAATTTCGATGCGGGAACGACGGCCATACTTATTACTAGTCCAGCTATAACTATACGCCTAAAAATGCCTTACGTAAACGGCGTATCTGTACTGCGTCGGCCGGGCGTACGTTCGTGAATTGGCGTATCTAGTGATTTACATATTCTACGCCGACCGCAATGGAAGCGCCACCTAGCGGCCAGCCTAAAAATGACACTTTAAGATACGACGGTGTAAGACAATTACGCCACTCGTATCTTAGCCTAATTTAAGCGTATCTGGTTACCAGAATACGCTTAAATTTGCGTTGGCGCAGATTCCGACTTAGGCCGGCGTATCTACTGATACGCCGGCCTAAATCTTTCTGAATCTAGCTATGAGACTGGGATGCCATTAACCACTTGTCCACCAGGCCTATTCTGGCACTTCTCTCCTTCATGTAAAAATCTAAATTTTTTTGCTAGAAAATTAATCAGAACCCCAAAACATTATATATTTTTTTTAGCAGGCACCCTAGGGAATACAATGGCGGTCATTGCAACTTTTTCTCGCACTGTATTTGCGCAATCATTTTTTCAAACGCCTTTTTGGGGAAAAAAAACTGTTTCGTGAATTAAAAAAATAACAAAACAGTAAAGCTTGCCCAGTTTTTTTGTATAATGTGAAAGATGAGGTTACGCCGAGTAAATAGATACCTAACATGTCACGCTTTAATATTGCGCACACACACGGAATGGCGCCAAGCTTCGGCACTTAAAAATCTCCATAGGCGACGCTTTAATTTTTTTTTTTACAGGTTACTATTTTCGAGTTACAGAGAAGGTCTAGTGCTAGAATTGTTGCTCACGCTCTAACGCATGCGGCGATACCCCACATGTGGGGGTATGAACTGCGTTTACATATGTGGGCGGGACTAACATACGTGTACGCTTCTGAGCGTGAGCTACCAGGGACAGGGGCGTTAAAAAAAAAAAAAAGTAATTTTATTTTTATTTTACTTAGTTTTTTTATTTTTACACTTTTCTTTACATTTTTTTTATTATCACTTTTATTCCTATTACAAGGAATGTAAACATCCCTTGTAATAGGAATCAGTGTGACAGGTCCTCTTTATGGAGAGATGGGGGGTCAATAAGACCTCACATCTCTCCTCCAGGCTGGAAAGCATGAGATTTGGGATTTTTTTTACAGATCTCATGCCGACAGCCGCGATTGCGGTTTTGTTTACTTCTGGGTACCCGGGCGTGACGTCACAATGTCGCGCCTGGGTCTCCGATGGTCATAGAGATGACCATCTGGTCACCAGTCATCCCTATGGTCGCGAGGCCGATTCACTCTCCGGGCCCCCGATGGCACGGGAGAACCCGGAGAAGAGGGGTGGGCCAGCCAGGGAGAGTCAGGCTGGGAAGGAAAGGCCTTATGGGTGCTCAACCTGCGGCCCTCCAGCTGTTACGGGACTACAAGTCCCATGGGCCATTGCAAGGCTAACAGTTAAAAGCATGACTTCCAAAGGCAGAGGCATGATGGGAATTGTAGTTCCGCAACAGCTGGAAGGCCGCAGGTTGAGCACCCATGGATGGCGCTGGACGTCCTCCAGCCAGGAAATGAGGCGGGGCTCTATCTGACTTGCTGCAACTTCTGATGCACACTGTAAGAAGCTCAAAGCGTTCAATGAAATCAGAATAAGTCACTTTTCCACTTAACCAACAGATATAACAAAACACTTAGGCCCGGATTCTCGTACGAGTTACGCCGGCGTATCTCCGGATACGCCGTCGTAACTCTGAGTCTGAGCCGTCGTATCTATGCGCCTGATTCTTAGAATCAGTTACGCATAGATTTGTATTAGATCCGACCGGCGTAAGTCTCTTACGCCGTCGTATCTTAACTGCATATTTACGCTGGCCGCTAGGGGCGTGTACGCTGATTTACGCCTAGAAATATGTAAATCAGCTAGATACGCCAATTCACGAACGTACGCCCGGCCGACGCAGTACAGGTACGCCTTTTACGTTAGGCTTTTCCCGGCGTAAAGTTACCCCTGCTCTATGAGGCGTACCAATGTTAAGTATGGACGGCGGGCCAGCGTCGAATTTTTCACGTTTTACGTCGTTTGCGTAAGTCGTTTGCGAATAGGGCTGGGCGTCATTCACGTCGAAAGCATTGGCTTCTTGCAAGTTAATTTGGAGCATGCGCACTGGGATACTTTCACGTAGGTGTTTGGATAGGGAGATATAGACTCACTAGTACATCATATAAAATTGATACATTTTACGCCAATTCACGAACGTACGCCCGGCCGACGCAGTACAGATACGCCGTTTACGTTAGGCTTTTCCCGGCGTAAAGTTACCCCTGCTATATGAGGCTTACATGAGGCGTACCAATGTTAAGTATGGACGTCGGGCCAGCTTTGAATTTTTCACGTTTTACGTCGTTTGCGTAAGTCGTTCGCGAAAAGGGCTGGGCGTCATTTACGTTCATGTCGAAAGCATTGGCTTCTTGCGGGTTAATTTGGAGCATGCGCACTGGGATACTTTCACGGACGGCGCATGCGCCGTTCGTAAAAAGCGTCATTTACGTGGGGTCACAATAAATTTACATAACACACGCCCACATCTACC